>NC_087207.1:66880355-66892855 GCF_015104395.2 Macrobrachium nipponense
TATAAGAAACTGGGGTGTAGATGGAGTGTGGGTTGGCTGAAGTGTACAGATGATACTGAACTGACTGGAGATAGTGAAGAGAAACTGAAGACCTCTCTTCTATGGTGATCAGTGAATTTAGGCGATAGTGAGTCATGCAACTCTTTTGTGAGTGACTGTCAATGAATGCCTAGTGAAAACATGTTCATCATCAGTTAATTCCAGATGTTAAAGGCAACTCTACCTTCTGTTGACCATCTGTGGTGGCATGGTCTAAAGGCCCCCATACACTGAACGATTGTCTGAACGACTGTCTGTATCGTTCGCAAAAACACTGTGTATGGGCTTGTCTGAATGCAAAAGTGGGCGGAGCTTCGTGTCTGAAGAACGATCTCGGCGGGAATCTGTCTCGACCAGGTTGCTGGCTCGCGACTTATGTCTGTCATACACAGATCGTTCAATGCATGTGTTTGTCTTCCGATATAACGCTATGGCGCGCGTCTCCTCTGAAGATGATGCCATGTCCTCTCGAGACAATATCTTTGTTCAGACTGAAATCGGTGCGGAGATCTTTCATACTACCTGAATAGTATGTGTGTGTGTGTGGGTCGATAACGACAATCGTTCAGACAGTCGTTCAAACAATCGTTCAGTGTATGGGGGCCTTAAGAGACTAGGATATCCATCCTAGAGCTCAGTCCTTGAAAACTTGCGGCAGACCGTAGGAGTTTGTTGTAAGTGGCGGTGAGTCTGATGAGACTAGGGATCAAGTTTCCGTTATTGCGTCATTGCAGTGTAAATACGAGAGTCGGGATTTCACAGAGGCCTTTTGTGCAACGCGGCTTAGATGGCGATGACAATGATCATGATGATGATTTCGTAATTTTTTTTAATTTCGTCATTTTTTTCGAATAAAAATAAAAGAAATAGAACACCGTGAACTGCGGAAAGAGGGAAGAGCGGAGAGCGATGGGGCTGATAAAACCTCAGATCAAGTCCCTCTTGATAGTTGTGATTTCTAACTCTGAACTGGAAACATAATGACGTTGGGAAAATGGCGAGGAATCTCTCCGCCTCCGCTTCCATTTTCGTGCCCTTTGGCGTTATTGACCCCGGCCAAGCCCTGGGTATGGTGACGGTAACGGAAATATACATAGACTGAGGAAAAAGTACCAGAAAAACGACAGTTCAGTGGGAGAGAAAATGTATTTGAGAATTCTGAGCTGAATTAGATAGGTAGCAGAGCTGAAATTAGCGTAATATGTCTAATAGAAAAGAAATTAGATTGAAAGAAAATTGATTCATAAGTGAACAAAGTTCGTTGATGTTGTTGTTGTTGTTGTTGTTCTCATGTGGTTGTTTTGTGGGTTTTGACAGTTATCGACGAATCGCAGTCATTATCGCGACTGCTTTTTAAGCTGCTGCTGTTACTTTCATGGACCTCAAAATTAACGAACGGCCTCTTAAACGACCACATGTGCCCTTCGTCGTCGTTGTTGTTGTTGTTTGGGCTACGTACGTGTTCATCCGTGAATCACAAAATGACTCTGATGAGATTACATCTCTCTGTATCCAAGTCTCTCTCTCTGCACTATTCATCCCCCAGTTTAAGTTTTAATGACTTTCGAAATTAATGGGGCGTTAGATGTTGATAAACTCTCTCTCTCTCTCTCTCTCTCTCTCTCTCTCTCTCTCTCTCTCTCTCCATTGTATAGGGTAATAGGAAATTCCTAAAACACGTCCAGGAGTTAATGGAATCGAGGGCTTAAAATTCGTTGAAGTTTCGTCCGTAGATTCTATTAAGTTTTAAACGTCTGAGGCTAATAATAATAATAATAATAATAATAATGAATAATAAATAATAATAATAATAATAATAATAATAATAATAATAAGTGATGGACTCCTTAAGGAGGCAGGATGCAACCGGAACCCCACGCTATAATAAATACCACCCAGTCGAATTGGAGGACTGTGATAGTGCAACAATAATAATAATAATAATAATAATAATAATAATAATAATAATAATAATAATAATAATAATAATAATAATAATAATAATAATTAATAATAATGGAGAAACAATTCCACACTTATGGAAATGTACATATATTTAAATTTAAAAACAGCAAGGATAGCTTTCGGGAATCTGTTCGGAACCGAACAGATTCCCGAAAGCTATCCTTGATCTTTTTAAATTTAAATACATGTACATTTACATAACTGTGGATTTGTTTCTCCATTTGAAGATTCGTGCTACTATGGGGAATTTTTAAATAATAATAATAATATTTTGTTGAAAATAATGGCAGTTTTCAACGAATTAATCATATACAGGGTCTTTTCAATTCTCCTGATAATTCGTTTTTCTGACTCGGCTAGGTTGATGAGTAGGATTCCAATATTCATATTCGTCATAAATAGAATATTTGTCAAAAATATTTTATCAAAAATTTTATATTCAGATAACTATAAGCAACATATTCTCTTCTACTTTTGAAATACATTAGCACTCTATTTAAAATATTGATTGATGATTCATTGCCTCTCCATTTGATACCTGTGAACAGCCAACAGGATTCATTTGTGGGTTCTTTGTAATGATTGTGGACCAGATCAGATGCAACATTGCCTCAAATGACAGTTAGCAGACAACAAAACTACATTCGAGTAAAACATAAAAACCCACCGTCCCATCCTACCATCCTAACCATTGTATACAAATCTTAATTAAGATGAAACAAACTTCGCAAAGTTTACAAAGCTTCATCCTATTTTAGCCTCTCAGTTCGGCAAAACTCTCAAGGTCTGTCAATCTCCCTGAACTTCCTGCCATTATTTTAACACTGACAAAAACCTTCTTACTTTACCAAGCTTACAACACCGAAGAGTACGTCCATATCCGTGATGTTTATACGGAAAGGCCAAGATTTTGTATATGTTTAGGAGCCTGTTTAAAAAAAAAAAAGTATATATTATATCCATATGAACAGCTATATTAAACACAGCCTTTAACACCTGACGTCACCCGCTGCCGAAAAGAGAATGACGTCTGAAGACCATCTGTAACCCGGGTAACGCTAATGTGCTGATGTTCACTTTCATCGGCATATTAATTTTTTTTTGACCAATTCTTCCGCATGACTGAGCCTATGGTGGATGCTGGATACCGTCTCAGTTCCAAACTCGAAGTAACATTAAATTATTTTCTATCGTACGTGTAACCCGCGAAAGTTGGAAGACCCAGACCTTCTTAGATGTGAATTATGAGATGGGAGGATGGGGATACGTGGAGATACGTGGAGATAAGTGGAGATTTCTGAAAGATAAAGCATACGAAGGACATGAGTGGCGGAATTTCACGACGACGGCCATTAGCGTCACGCGGTACTGGGAGCGATGATGAGAAATATGTCTGACAGACATAGATAAAGATATTTCTGAACAGGAAGACATAATTGTCAGAAAAGTCGTACGTTCAATAAATTACTAAATACATCATAAGTAAGGTCATCAGTTAAGTCATTTTTACTGGATGCAATTCCTGGCGGAAAGTCTAAGCCACGGACGACAGAAGAAAGTCTCCATCCAGACTGCTGGAGGCCTGGAAGCTGGAAGGAAGGCGGTAAGGTACATGACCTCAAACTCAATCAGAGCTACAGAGATCCTGAAGTTATCACAAAACCAGATCTATCCAGCTGAAATCAACCAGGGGTGCTTTCAGAAAACTGTTAAAGGTAGACTGAAATAGATTGACCCACGTTCCGATATTGCAGCCTCTGTAGTTTATATAAACCCCAGGTTTTTAAGGAGTGGCTAAGGCGACACACTAACAATAAGGATGACTAACTTGTACGCAGGTCTCCGCTTGTGTTTACACAATTATCAGCAAGTGGAAATAATTAAATAATAGCATTTTTGTGCTGCCAGACAACTGAGGTTCTGTAGTAGGACCTAACCGTCACCTCCACAATCAAGAAACGCCTCCATAAAACGCCAGAAAGAAATAGAAGACGCATCTGACCAGGCAACTGTTCTTTACGATAACGTCGTTTTTCTGAAGCCGTTATATCTTTAATGACAATATTTCGGAGCAGTAAAATTTTCGGCAGACGGAGCTGGGAGGCCACGATAACGAGGAGAGGTTTGTGACCGACACCTACTCCTCTCTCCTCTTTGTTTTCTTCCTCTTATTATTCTTCGCCTTCAGAGTTGGGACCTGGAACTCATCCTCAGTGGAGATGGGCCTCCTCCTCTTCCTCCTTCTCCTTAGTGGAGTTGGGCCTCTTCCTCCTCCTCCGCCTCCTCAGTGGAGTTGGGCCTCATCCTCCTCCTCCTCCTCAGTGGGGATGGGCCTCCTCCTCCTCCTCCTCGGTGGAAATGGGCCTCCTCCTCCTCCGCCTCCTCAGTGGAGTTGGACCTCCTCGTCCTCCTCCTCATTGGAGATGGGCCTCCTCCTCCTCTTCCCCGGTGAAGATGGGGCTCCTCCTCCTCCTCAGTGGAGATGGTCCTCCTCCTCCTCCTCCTCCTCCTCCACCCCTTTCTCCTCCTCCTCCTCCTCCACCCCTTTCTCCTCCTCCTCCTACTCCTCCTCCACCCCTTTCTCCTCCTCCTCCTCCCCCTCTCTCCCTCCTCCTTCCACCCTTTCTCCTCCCCTCCTACTCTCCTCCTCCTCCTCCCCCCTTTCTCCTCCTCCTCCTCCTCCTCCTCCACCCCTTTCTCCTCCTCCTCCTACTCCTCCTCCTCCTCCTTCTACTTCTCCTCCTCCTCCTCCACCCCCTTTCCATCCTCCTCTTATTCCCTCCTCCTCCCCCTCCACCCCTCCTCCCCTCCTCCCTCCTCCTCCTCCTCATCCCCCTCCTTACTCCTCTCCTCCTCCTCCACCCTCTCCTCCTCCTCCTACTCTCCTCCTTCTCCTTCTACTCTCTCCTCCTCCTCCTCAGAGCATCATCTGCCACAGAGAAAGGCTCTCAAAAGCCTCCTGTAGACGCCCCTGTTAACAAGGGTAGTCTCAGAGTTCAAAGTTCGAACAGAGCTCCCACTGTCAGTAGTAAACATCCTCTTTAAACTCAACTCCCTCTGTGTGGGACGTTCTTAGAATTTACGCGACTACTGACGTGTGACTTTCTTTAGAGACAAGAGGGGACTGTGGGACTATAGTATATTCACATCAGTCGTGCATGTGATGTCTAGGCCCGTCCCTTACGACGCTCCGGATTGGCTGTTGATAAGCCAATGGCAGTGCTGGAAACTCTCAGTCTCTCGAGATAGTTCACATAGGCAGGGTATGCGTTCCACCTCTCTGTCAAAAGTATCCCTCAGGAGAGGTGGAACATACATCCTGCTCACGTGGACACTCTCGAGAGACTGGGAGTTTCCAGCCCTACGATTGGCTTATCAACAGCCAATCAGGAGCGTCGTAAGGGGCTGGCCTAGACGTCATATGCACGGTTGATGTGAATCTAATAAAGTACTATCAACACTGATTTCATACTAAACACTATATATATATATATATATATATATATATATATATATATATATATATATATATATATATATATATAGATGCATGTGCATTACTCTATAAATTCAACGACATCCTGGCCAAAATACACTGTATTTTTAGTTTTCTATAAAAGAAAACTATTAAGGTGGCTTTGTCTATCCGTCCGTATTTTTTCTGTCCTCCCTAACGCCTAGGATCTTAAATTTATGCATATCCTATACTCTGTAGTTAGTTAGGTAGTTATTTTATTGACAAAAAATATACAATTATCAGTACAAATTTGTCCACAAAGAGATATAATACAAAATAAACAAAGTGGACAGTAATCTCCTCTGTTCTTGCAAGCACCGAGGCTAGAGGCTGCAATTTGGTATGTTGATCATCCACCCTCCAATCATCAAACATACCAAATTGCAGCCCTCTAGCCTCAGTAGTCTTAATTTTATTTTAAGGTTAAAGCTACCAGCATTGTGCGTCTGACACATCTATAGGTTATTATTATTATAAAGCATTAGTTTACCCAGATCTCTGAGCTTTACAACGGCATTTCTCAGCCTGGTTACAGCTATGGGTGCCAACAGCACTTGCCACCACCTGGCTGTGGCTGAAAATGTCATGGGCCGTCGCTGAGTTTCTTACAGCATTATTTGCTGTACAGCCAACTCGATTGTGCTAAAGAAGCTTCGCTTGATATCAAATTCATGAAAATCACAAGTTCCTCTGTTAACGTGACGTATACTATGTGTATACTATGTGTATGTACAGTGATGTGACTACGCTTTTTCCAGACTGTAGTAAGATCCTTTATTTTTTATTTTTATATTCTTATAGGCTTATCTTATTTGCTCTTGATGTTGTATTTTTCTTGATGTTATATTTTTCTTTGTAGGCCATGTACTTGCAAGAACAGAGGAGATTACTGTCCACTTTGTTTATTTTTTATTTTGTCTTTATGGTCAAATTTGTACTAATAATTGTATATTTTTTTGTCAATAAAATAACTAACTAACTATAGAGTATGGGGCATGCATAATTTTCTGTGTATATCAATTACACAAACACATCTTTTATAGACAGATAGACGTTTAAGTTGCGAACTTTAAATATAGTTTTTTTTTTTTTTTTTTTTTTTTTTTCGATTGATTGTGGTGGAGATCTTGATCTTGTGAGAGAGAGAGAGAGAGAGAGAGAGAGAGAGAGAGAGAGAGAGAGAGAGAGTAATACTTTTTCTTTATATGAGTAACGTGGAACCATAAATATAAATAAAAACAACGATAAAAGATCCCCGACTGTCTTAATGAAGTTTTAAATCTCCAGCTACTAAAGTTTCCCCTGAGTTAGTTATAGGTTATCACAACATACTTCAGTTCACCGCTTAATTCAATCAGGTCGTAGGTTTAGCTTATTAACGAGTTGGGAGGGAAAGTTTGGCTTAATCGAGTTAAAGTGTTAAAGAACAGAGAGAGAGAGAGAGAGGAGAGAGAGAGAGAGAGAGAGAGAGAGAGCGAAAGCTCTTGTTAACGAATAGTTGTCCCAGATGTTAGCGATTCCCGTTTTCTGCTTTGAGTATGGAAGAAAACGAATAACTGGTAAATCTTTCATTTATATCAGATTATTTTAATTAATCTATTTTTCCTTTCCATTCTCATCAATTCGTAGTTTATGCTCCTCCTCGTTGTGGATATTATAATTATCAACGAATATCTTATTTGTAGTTACTAGTAACTCTTATCATTCTCCCATTTTCTATACGCGCTATGAGCAATTTTAGTTGGTTTTCATTGTAAAAATAATAAGTAAAAATTTGGTGTTGGTGAGACCGAGTCCAGTGGTCCACTCCAGGTTTCTTATACTCTTCAACCACCCTACCACACCAGGGCCCGCGCTGGATAAAGACCAGCTTAATCGAAAAGAACAAATAAGAAAAATAATTTAAAATTAAAATGGCAGGTTTTTTCGAGAATTCTGATTATTCAGAAACTGTTGTTATAGTTCTTTTTCCTCTTTCATAATACAAAACTGTTATTTTTTTCTGGAAGATATGACGAGCAGTACTTCCTTCTCCGAAATTCCATATATATTGCGTGTATTTTATCTCTTCAATTCTTGAATATTTGTAATCTGTTTTACATGAAAAGAAATTTCTTCGATTTATGAGACTTTTGATTTAATGGAAAATCTACCACGAGTCTCTCTCTCTCTCTCTCTCTCTCTCTCTCTCTCTCTCTCTCTCTCTCTCTCTCTCTCTCCTTATTTGCAATTTTCCTCGTTTTCTTCAGTTTTCACAAAAGAGACTTTTGAAGGGAATAAGCCGTAATTTTTACTCAGAGTTAAATCAGCCATTATGCAAAATCTGTCTTTTACCTCAGCACCATTTACCTCCCTGCGAATATCTTGGCTAAAAAAAAAAAAAAAAAAAAAAAAAGACCTAATTGGATTTTAATACTGTATTGTTACCCCAAAAGCATCTCACCTCTGAGAGAGAGAGAGAGAGAGGAGAGACGAGAGAGGAGAGGAGTGAGAGAGAAGAGGAGAGGAGAGAGAGAACTAATTGGATTTTAATACTCTGATTGTTACCACCAAGCATCTCACCTCTGAGAGAGAGAGAGAGAGAGAGAGAGAGAGAGAGAGAGAGAGAGAGAGAGAGAGAGAGAGAGAGAGAGAGAGAGAGCAAAAATGCTCAGGATATTAATCTTCTGTGGCGTTTCACATAACTCCTTATAATGCAGTCATCACAACTATTTAAAGAGACAAATCAGTAATTGAATTTCCGCGTGAATGCTTTGTTGAATGTGTGCTTCCATTATTTATCCTATAGAATATTTAACTTAAGCATTCGCCAAAACGTATTGATTACATACTGGGAAAAATTCTCCAAGTTCTATGATTATTTAAAGATATTAATCATTTTAATGAAGAAACTAAAATAAAAACAAGTGGAGCAAAGAATATGTGAAAATAACGAATGATATATTTAGGGAATGTTGATTATTCTGAAGTATTTCTGCCAATAGTACCACCAGTAGCACTGCATTGCATTGAATAATAATAATAATAATAATAATAATAATAATAATAATAATAATAATAATAATAATAATAATAATAATAATAAACTTCTGTGACTAGTAATACCGTTAATAGTGTTAATATATTATATATATTGAGAAATCGTCTCTGTGTAGTTGTTAAACTCCAGTGCTATAAGTCTAAATTACAATGAGCGTAAACTGTAAATCTTTAAACTCAACACGATGTGAGGATTATGATGATGATAATTTAATTTCAGTCCAATTTGGCCCTGTAAACGATAATGCACAACGAAAACTAACGCCATTAGTAGATGTGCAAGAAAGTATAGCATAATTCTTGTAGATATTCCAACGAGAATGTCTATAGATTCCATCCTGTAACAAAAATGACAATGACAATCACTGGCAACTTTTAAAAAAATACCCACAGTAACACGAGTCTTAAAATGGAGAAACAAATCCACAGCTTTGTATCTGTGCAAAATATATTAAAGGATAAACTTCTCCATTGGTAACTAGTGACTGTGTCAAAAGTACCGCTATGAGTTATATACTATAGTAGATTCACATCAACCGTGCATTTGATGTTTAGGCCAGTCCCTTACGACGCTTCTGATTGGCTGTTGATAAGCCAATCACAGGGCTGGAAACTCTCAGTCTCTCTCGAGAGTTCACATAGGTAGAATGTATGTTCCACCTCTCCTGAAAGACGTATCCCTCAGGAGAAGTGGAACATAGATCCTACCCATGTGAACTCTCGAGAGAGACTGGGAGTTTCCATCTCTGTGACTGGCTTATCAACAGCAAATCAGGAGCGTCGTAAGGGACTGGCCTAGACATCAAATGCACGGCTGATGTGAATCTACTATAGATGCTTCAGCTACCGTCGGCTTCAATTCCCCATCCCCATCACCCGTCCCTGTCCCCGACCCCCTAGCAAGACTTCCCCCCTCGCAGAAAGGAAATCCAGATGACATATTATTCATCCGAACTCTGGAAGACATTTCCAGTCTCCGGGCGGTCTTCGGTCTCCCCGGTTAACGCAACTTCCGAACCGACTCGCTGGAGCGTGCGGTACTTTGATCCGGAGTCCTTGAGCGGAATGTCTATTTTTAAGGGGCGCCGTTGTAGGGAAGTGGATGGATGGCGGCGGGTCGTGGATTAGAGTCCGCTCCGAGCGAGTGAACTCCGGTACTTGCGACCTTTGCGTCTTTTTCTTGTTTTGAGGAGAATTTTGATAATACCCTTTATTATCGTCTTACATTTTGAGGTGCTGATGATGCTACTTTCATGATATTCTTACTAATTTTCAGTTATATTTCTATTCTAACAATCGTCTTTCACGTTTTCTGAATTGTTTTATGATATTTTCGAAGCATTGTCATAATTCTATGCAGGGTTTTTCATTTTCGTTTTTATTGGCATTATGAATGACTTGATTTTCCTTTTTGTTTGAGGGTAAAATAAACCCATTCATAATATATTCCAGTTCGGTTTTTAAGGTTATTAACTATACTCTGTTTTTTTTCATCTGTCCATCCGCCTGTGGTGTTTGCGTATGGTAACACTGCGTCCCGGGCTTTAGATAGTTACATTCAGTTTACATCCAACAATAATAATAATATCCTATTTCGAATATTAACGGTGTAATTCGCATACAGTAGTTTATTAAAACACTTTTCAGTTACAAATGCACACCCAGATATCCTTTATTTACCTAAAAACTTACACATAGCGGAACTATTTAAAGCACGGGACGCCGTGTTACCATGCGATAACACCACAGGCGGATGGACAGATGGAAAAAATACAGAGTATAGTAATATCACAGCCTTCATTAATATCTGGACATGTACAAATATTGTCACGGTTCACACAGTATTATAAGCTGTACAGAAAGCTCGATTGGGCGCATTTTTCACTTGTTTTATTCATACCGCCTGGTATTCTGAAACTCGTTAAGACACGGTTACTGCTCGAACCCAATCTCAGAAATGTTGCAGTTAGATTTTTTTTTTTTTTTTTTAAGTAGGAACTTAAAATTATGCTGAACACTTCTCTTTTGACTTTTCACTTGTCCGATTTGATCTCAGTTCCATGATCGAAAGAATGTTAATAAATATGTCGCTGGTAAAATTAAACAATCTATTATTATTATTATTATTATTTTATTATTATTATTATTATTATTCTTATTATTCTTTATTATTATTATTATTATTATATTATTATTATTGGTATGTTATTGGAGAAAAAAATCCACAGTTATGTAAATGGTTCATATATTTAGATTAAACTGTAAGGATAGCTTTTGGGAATCTGTTCGGTTCCCCTTATCAATATATGTACATTTACATAACTGTGGATTTGTTTCTCCATTTGAAGATTCGTGCTGCTATGAGGATTTTCAATTATTATTATTATTATTATTATTATTATTATTATTATTTTATTATTATTATTATTCCGATGGTTGTTGGTATTACATTGATTATTTTACATGCATGGTCACTACCATCACTTCTATGACTTGTATCACTGCTACTACCATCACCATTAGTACTATTACCGGAATTCTGATAATAATGGTAGTTTATTATCAGAATAATCTAAGTGAAATAGACACCAGTTGGCCAGACGTATCCTTTATTACCGCAGAAAACGTCACGGACATTCTCACCTTTCTCCAGGCCTGTCAGTCTCCTGCTTCAGGAACTGTCTCCATTCTTGGCGATCCTCACACAGCCTTTTGTAGCCATCTCATTTTCGGTCTTCCTACCGGTTTCCTCCTTCCTTCTGGCGTCCACTCCAAAATCCTTATAGTACATCGCTCCTCCTCCATTCTTTTGGTGTGTCCAAACCATCTAAGCTGTCCTCTCTCCACAAAATCTAGAATCCCCTCCACTCCCAGTTCTCTTCTGTCTTCATTTCTAACTTGACTAATCTAAAACACAATAACACCCCACATACAATACCCGACATGGCAATAGTTTTGCAAAGCTTCGGTATAAATCCTGATACTTCGAGAAGAGTGCCAATGGACGATTATCACTGGTTGGAATTCGAACACAATACAGTTCCTGAGGCAAGTGATTCACACACAATACCCCCAAAGAATACGGTCACTATACTCTGTTTTTTTCCATCTGTCCATCCGTCAGTGGTGTTTTCGCATGGTAACACTGCTTCCCGGGTTTTAAATAGTTACGCTATGTGTAAGTTTTAGGTAAATAAAAGGATATCTGGGTTTAAATTTGCAACTGGAAAATGTTTTAATGATTTACTGTATGCGAATTACACCGTTAATATTCGAAATAGGATATTATTATAATCGTTGAATGTAAGCTGAATGTAACTATTTAAAGCCCGGGACGCAGTGTTACCATACAAAAACACCACAGGTGGATGGACAGATGGAAAAAACAGAGTAGAATTAGAAAATGCAGGAACCGGAGTGCGGTTTTGGGTGACAAACGAGCATATGGATTACTGCGTGAATGAAATCCTTCTATTAGAGTACAATTTGAGGTACAATCCTATAATTGTCAATTTATAATTGTTTTTTTACTTTTGCTTTTAATGTGAATTCATATACTGTATTGATAATGTATGGACTATTTTATTATTATTTACCATCTAAGACTTTATAAGATAATGCAGAATTTTAATTGATTTTGGATTTGTATACTTTTAAATATTCACTCTATATGACCTAATAGCCATTACTGCATTTTATAGTGTAAGTATATAATTTTTAGGTACTGAAGATGAAATCGGAAGATAAAAATCGGAAATAAAAAGAAGAACACTTAAGGAATTTTATTCAAGATGAAATATGTCGACCTATTATAGTGCTCTGTTCCCGAGGAATTACGAAACTATATAGTAAATACCATGAAGAGCATTTACAATGGTCGAGGGGGAATTTAACACCATATATCTTAAAGAAAATATGCTGCCTAACTACTTTCAGAATG
>NC_087207.1:66895355-66905355 GCF_015104395.2 Macrobrachium nipponense
AGAAGAAGGAAGAAGAAGAAGAAGAAGAAGAAGAAGAAACGTGGTTAGTAAAAAAAAAAAAAAAAATGCTCGTAAGAAAATGAGTTCTCGAATTGCACGACTGAGGAAATACGGTGTCGGATGGAGGGGATAACCGGAAATAAGATTTTTTTCCTCTCGGTAAGACCCATTCTTCCATTAAGTTTATGAAGAAGAAGAAGAAGAAGAAGAAGAAGAAGAAGAAGAAGAAGAAGGCGATCTCTACTCTGATAAGTTCCCCCAGCCTAGAATTGAAGACGTTGTTCAGTTGGAAGTCTCTTGCAGGGGCGTGCTTATATATGTAAATATATATATACATATATATATAATATATATATATAATCTATATATGATATATATATATATATATATATATAAATATATATATATGTAGTATCACATTACCGTGATCATATACATACATCGAGCTACAAATGTCCTTTAATATCTAATTCACTCTACTGGTAATTAATATAATTTTTTTTCATATATGCTTAACCGAAGGGGAATTTTTTAGGCGATAATAGAATTGTCGGCGCCCGGGCGCGAACCCAGGACACCATACAAATCCAGGAACGTCAGTGAAGCTATTTGCCCACTCCACCACCGCAAGAGGCTATAAGTTAATGCCGTCTCTCACCCTCAAATACCTTTCGCGCTCAGGTATTCGCTGATTTGGAGCCAGCATTAACCCACCTCGCCTAAAAAATTCCCCTTCGGTTATTATTTTGTCAAGACCAGAGATACACCCAACAATACAATAAAAATTCCTCACCTGGACACGATTAAGAGGTGACTCAGACCTCGGAAAATCTAACCCTTTTGCATTTACTTACCCAAACACCTTAGCCAAATCCCTGATTAACGTCCAACAAAAGACATCTCCCAAGGACACTGGGTTTTACCAAATCCCATGCCAGGACTGTGACCAATCTTACATCGGATTTACAGGTAAATCACTTCCCCAGAGATTAATACAACACAAAAGGTCAGTTAAGTATGAACAACAGAACTCAGCTATTTTCAACCATATAAATGAACATAACCATAAAATAAACTGGAATTTGTCACGTGTAATTTATAGCAGCAACTGCCGGTACAAGAGTCAAATGATGGAATCGGCCTTAATAAAAGAGAGGCAGGTAATGAACATCTCAAAAGGAGCATGGATTTCAGATACGATGGACAAGGTTTTCATTTAATCAATGCTTAAGAAGATTAAAGGAAGATTATCAGTGGGGGTGACCTAAATTGGCTTGCCCTTGGATGGACCTCTTGGTATAAATACCACCCTTTCTGTAAACTTTTCTCATTCATCTACCTGAAGAGGGAGACAGCAGTCTCTGAAATATAGTAGTTTTCTCTCTATATTAAGGTGTTTTTATGGGCTCCTTTTATTAGATGGAATTCTGTTGTAACAAAACATTTTTACTAGATATATATATAATATATAATATATATATATATATATATATAAAAAATAAAATCTATATGTGTGTATATATATATATATATATGTATATGTATATATATATATATATATATATTTATATATATATATATATATATATATATATATATACATACATATAGATATACATATATATATATATGTATATATTATATATATATGCCCATAGATATAGATATATATATATATATATATATATATATATATATATATATATATATATATACATATATACATATATACTATATATATATATATATATATATATACATATATATAATATATATATATATAATTATTATATATATATATATATATATATATATATATATATATATGTATATATATGTATATATATATATATATATATATATATATATGTATTATTTTTATATATGTATGTATATTTATATATATATATACATATATATATATATATATTATATATATATATATATCCTATATGTATATACAATTTGGTTTTACCAAATAAACAGTGTAAATGTATAAAGATTTTGGTTGTTACCAAGTAAACAGAGGTAATTGTATATAGATTTTGGTTGTTTGCCAAATAAAGAGTTCCCCCAACGTTGCGCTGAAGACGTTGTTCAGGTGAACGTCTCTTGCAGGGGCGTGCTTATATATATATATATATATATATATATATATATATATATATATATATATATATATATATATATAGCACGCCCCTGCAAAAGACGTTCACCTGAACAACGTCTTCAGCGCAACGTTGGGGGAACTTCTTTATTTGGCAACAACCAAAATCTATATACAATTACCTCTGTTTACTTGGTAACAACCAAAATCTTTATACATTTACACTGTTTATTTGGCAAACCAAATTCTATATATATTTATACTATGTTTACTTGGCAACAACCAAAATCTATTACATTTATACTCTGTTTACTTGGCAACAACCTAAAATCTATATGCATTTACACTCGTTTACTTTACAACAACCAAAACCTATATGCATTTATACTCGGTTTAATTGGCATCAACCAAAATCTATATGCATTGATACTCTGTTTACTTGGCAACTACCAAAATCTGCATGCATTAATACTCTGTTTACTTGTTAACAACCAAAATCTATATACATTTATACACTGTTTACTTGGCAACAAACTAAAATCTATATGCATTTGCACTGTTTACTTGGCAACAACCAAATTCCACATGCATTTATACCCTGTTTATTTGGCAACAACCTAAATCTGTATGCATTTTATACTCTGTTTACTTTGCTACAACCAAAATCTATATGCATTTTAAACTCTTTTTACTTTGCTACAACCAAAATCTATATGCATTTTAAACTCTGTTTACTTTGCTACAACCAAAATCTATTTGCATTTAATACTCTGTTTACTTGGCAACTACCAACATCTATATGCATTTTATACTCTGTTTACTTTGCTACAACCAAAATCTATATGCATTTTATACTCTGTTTACTTGGCAACAAACAAAATCTATATGCATTTTATACTCTGTTTACTTTGCTACAACCAAAATCTATATGCATTTTATACTCTGTTTACTTTGCTACAACCAAAATCTATATGCATTTTATACTCTGTTTACTTGGCAACTACCAAGATCTATATGCATTTTATACTCTGTTTACTTGGCTACACCCAAAATCTATATGCATTTTATACTCTGTTTACTTGGCAACTACCAAGATCTATATGCATTTTATACTCTGTTTACTTGGCTACACCCAAAATCTATATGCATTTTAAACTCTGTTTACTTTGCTACAACCAAAATCTATATGCATTTTATACTCTGTTTACTTGGCAACTACCAAGATCTATATGCATTTTATACTCTTTTTACTTAGCTACACCCAAAATCTATATGCATTTTATACTCTTTTTATTTGGCAACAAACAAAATCTATATGCATTTTATACTCTGTTTACTTGGCAACTACCAAGATCTAAATGCATTTTATACTCAGTTTACTTGACAACAACCAAAATCTATATGCATTTTATACTCTGTTTACTTGGCAACAAACAAAATCTATATGCATCTCATACTCTGTTTACTTGGCTAGAACCAAAATCTATTTACATTTTATACTCTGTTTACTTGACAACAACCAAAATCTATATGCATTTATACTCTGTTTACTTGGCAACTACCAAAATCTATATGTATTTTATCCTCTGTTTACTTGGCAACAACCAAAATCTATATGCATTTTAAACTCTGTTTACTTTGCTACAACCAAAATCTATATGCATTTTATACTCTGTTTACTTGGCAACTACCAAGATCTATATGCATTTTATACTCTGATTACTTGGCTACACCCAAAATCTATATGCATTTTATACTCTGTTTACTTGGCTACAACCAAAATCTATATGCATTTTATACTCTGTTTACTTGGCAACAACCAAAATCTATATGCATTTTATACTCTGTTTACTTGACAACAACCAAAATCTATATGCATTTTATACTCTGTTTACTTGGCAACAAACAAAATCTATATGCATCTCATACTCTGTTTACTTGGCTAGAACCAAAATCTATTTACATTTTATACTCTTGTTTACTTGGTTACAAAAAAAATCTATATGCATTTTATTCTCTGTTTACTTGGCTAGAACCAAAATCTATATGCATTTTATACTCTGTTTACTTAGCTACAAACAATATCTATATGCATTTTATACTCTGTTTACTTGGCAACAACCAACATCTATATGCATTTATACTCTGTTTATTTGGCTACAACCAAAATCTATATGCATTTTATACTCTGTTTACTTTGCTACAACCAAAATCTATATGCATTTTATACTCTGTTTACTTGGCAACTACCAAGATCTATATGCATTTTATACGCTGTTTACTTGGCTACACCCAAAATCTATATGCATTTTATACTCTGTTTACTTGGCAACAACCAAAATCTATATGCATTTTATACTCTGTTTACTTGACAACAACCAAAATCTATATGCATTTTATACTCTGTTTACTTGGCAACAAACAAAATCTATATGCATCTCATACTCTGTTTACTTGGCTAGAACCAAAATCTATTTACATTTTATATTTTGCTTACTTGGTTACAAACAAAATCTATTTGCATTTTATACTCTGTTTACTTGGCAACAACCAATATCTATATGTAATCTCATACCTGTTTACTGCTAGAACCAAATCTATGGACATTTAAACTCGTTTACTGACAACAGACCAAAATCTATAGCCATATACTCGTTGACTGCAACTACAAAAAAATCTATATTATTTTATCCCTCTGTTTACTTGGCAACAAACCAAAAATCTATATGCATTTTAAACTCTGTTTACTTTTGCTACAACCAAAATCATAAGCATTTAATACCTGTTTTCGTTGGCAAGTACCAAGATCATATGCATTTTATACTCTGATACTTGGCTTACACCCAAATCTATAGCATTTTATACTCTGTTAATTGGCACAACCAAAAATCATATGATTATACCGTTTACTGGCAAAACCGAAATCTATATGCATTATACTCTGTTACTTGGCAGAGCTACCAAAGTTATAGCATTTATACCGTTTACTTGGCAACAAACAAAATCTATGCATATCATACTCGTTACTTGGCTAGACCAAAATCATTACATTTATACTCTTGTTTAACTTGGTTACAAACAAAATCTAATGCATTTTATACTCTGTTTACTTGGCTCAACCAAAACCCTAGGATGCTTTTAAACTCTGTTTACTTTGCTACAACCAAAATCTATATGCATTTACTCGTTTACTGGCAACAACAACACTATATGCATTTATAGCTCGTTACTTGGCACAACCAAATCTATAAGCCAGAATATCTGTTACTTTGCGTGACACCAAAAACCTATATGCATTTAAACTCGTTACTTGGCAACTAACCAAGAATCTATATGCATTTTTATACTCTGTTACTTGGCTACAACCCAAAATCTATATGCATTTAGAACTCTGTTTACTTTGCTACAAACCAAAATCTATTATGCATTTTATACCTGTTTACTTGGCAACTACCAAATCTATATGCATTTTATACGTCTTTACTTTGGTCTACACCAAAAATCTATAGCATTACACTGTTATTTGGCACAAACCAAAAATCTATATCATTTATAACTCGTTACTTGCAACTACCAAGACTAAATGCATTTTATAGCTCAGTTGACTTGACAACAACCAAAATAATATATGCATTTTATATCTCTGTTTACTTGGCAACTACCAAGAATCCTAAATGCATTTTATACTCAAGTTTACTTGACAACAACCCAAAATCTAATATGCATTTTATACTCTGTTTACTTGGCAAACAAACAAAATCTATATGCATTCTCCAATACTCTGTTTTTACTTTGGCTACAAAATCTATTTACATTTTATTACTCTGTTTACTTGACAACAACCAAAATCTATATGCATTTATACTCTGTTTACTTGGCAACTACCAAAATCTATATGTATTTTATCCTCTGTTTACTTGGCAACAACCAAAATCTATATGCATTTAAAAACTCTGTTTACTTTGCTACAACCAAAAATCTATATGCATTTTATACTCTGTTTACTTGGCAAACTACCAAAGATCTATGCATTTTTATACTCTGATTACTTGGCTACACCCAAATCTATATGCATTTATACTCTGTTTTACTTGGCTACAACCAAAAATCTATATGCATTTTATACTCTGTTTACTTGCAACAACCAAAATCTATATGCATTTATACTCTGTTTTACTGACAACAACAAAATCTATATGCATTTTTATACTCTGTTTACTTGGCAACAAACAAAAATCTATATGCATCATAACTCTGTTTTACTTGGCTAGAACCAAATCTATTTACATTTTTATACTCTTGTTTACTGGTTACTAAAAAAAATCTATATGCATTTTATTCTCTGTTTACTTGGCTAGAACCAAAATCTATATGCATTTATAACTCTGTTTACTTAGCTACAAACAATATCTATATGCATTTTATACTCTGTTTACTTGGCTACAAACAACATCTATATGCATTTATACTCTGTTTATTTGGCTACAACCAAAATCTATATGCATTTTATACTCTGTTTTACTTTGCTACAACGCCAAAAATCTATATGCATTTTATACTCTGTTTACTTGGCAACTAACCTAAGATCTATATGCATTTTTATACGCTGTTTACTTGGCTACACCCAAAATCTATATGCATTTTATACTCTGTTTACTTGGCAACAACCAAAATCTATATGCATTTTATACTCTGTTTACTTGACAACAACCAAAATCTATATGCATTTTATACTCTGTTTACTTGGCAACAAACAAAATCTATATGCATTTTATACTCTGTTTTACTTGGCTAGAACCATCTATTTACATTTTATACTCTGCTTACTTGGTTACAAAACAAAATCTATGCAATTTTATGACTTCCCCTGTTTTAACTTGACAACAAACCCAAAATCTATAATGCATTTATACTCTGTTTATTTGGCAACAACCAAAAATATATTGTATTTTAAACTCTGTTTTACTTTGGCTGACACCAAATCTATATGCATTTTTATAACTGGTTGTATTTGGCTACAACCAAAATCGTATATGCATTTTATCTCTGTTTTTTTTGGCTACAAACCAAAATCTGTATGCAATTTATCTCTGTTTACTTGGCACAAAACCAAAAATCTATATGCATTTTATACTCTGTTTACTTGGCAACAACCAAAATCTATATGCATTTTATACTCCTGTTTTTTTTTTTACTTGACAACAACCAAAAATCTATATGCATTTTATACTCTGTTTACTGTGACAACAACCAAAAATCTAATATGCAGTTTTTATACTCTGTTTATTTGGCCTACACAAAACAAAAATCTATAGGTATTTTTATACTCTGTTTACTTGACAACAACCAAAATCTATATGCATTTTATACTCTGTTTATTTGGCTACAAACAAAATCTATATGCATTTTATACTCTGTTTACTTGGCAACAACCAAAATCTATATGCATTTTATACTCTGTTTACTTGGCAACAACCAAAATCTATATACATTTTATACTCTGTTTACTTGGCAACAACCAAAATCTATATGCATTTTATACTCTGTTTATTTGGCTACAAACAAAATCTATATGCATTTTATACTCTGTTTACTTGGCAACAACCAAAATCTATATGCATTTTATTCTCGGTTTACTTGGCACAACCAAAATTTCTATATGCCTTTTATACATCTGGTTTACTTGACAAACCAAAAACCCAAAATCTCTATAGCATTTTTATACTCTGGTTTTACCTTGAACGCCCCCAAAAACCAAAATTTGTATAATGCATTTTATACTCTGTTTGTAACTTGGCTACAAACAAATCCTAAAATATACATTTTATCCTCTGTGTTACCTTGGCAACAACCAAAATTTTCTTATGCATTTTATACCTCTGTTTACTTTGGCAACAACCAAAATCTATATGCAATTTTATACCTGTTTAAAATTTGGCTACAACAAAATCTATAGGCATTTTATACTCTGTTTACTTGGCAACAACAAATTCCTATATGCATTTTATACTCTGTTTATTTGGCAACAACCAAAATCTATATGCATTTATACTCTGTTTACTTGGCAACAACCAAAATCTATATGCATTTTATACTCTGTTTACTTGGCAACAACCAAATTCTATATGCATTTTATATTCTGTTTACTTGACAACAACCAAAATCTATATGCATTTTATACTCTGTTTACTTGACAACAACCAAAATCTATATGCATTTTATACTCTGTTTACTTTGCTACAACCAAAATCTATAATTGCTTTTAATACAAAATCTATATGCATTTTTTTATAACTTCTGTTTTACTTGGCAAACTACCAAGATCTATATGCATTTTATACACTGTTTACTTTGCTACAACCAAAATCTATATGACTTTTAAACTCAATTTACTTGGCTACAACCAAAATTTTTATGCATTTTAAACTCGGTTTACTTTGCTACAACCAAAATCTATATGCATTTTATACACTGTTTACTTGACAACAACCAAAATCTATATGAGTTTTAAACTCTATTTACTTGGCTACAACCAAAATTTTTATGCATTTTACTCACGTACTTTGCTACAACCACATCTATATGCTTTTATTACTGTTTCCTAGCAAAACCAAAATCAAATATATCGCATTTTGTGATACTCGTTTACTTTTGCTACTTCCAAAATCTATATGCGTTTTACAAAATCTATACTGCATTTTAACCAAAATCATATGCATATACTGTTTACTTTTGGCTACAACCAAAATCTATATGCATTTTATACTCTGTTTATTTTTCTTGGCTACAACCAAAATCTATATGCATTTTATCTCTGTTTACTTTGCTACAACCCAAAATCTAGTATGCCATTATTACACTGATATACTTGGCAACAACCAAAAGTCTATATGCATTTTATACCACGGTATTACTTTTGCTACTACCAAAATCTATATGCATTTTATACACTGTTTACTTTGCTACAACCCAAAAGCTTATGCCATTTTATATTCTTGCTTTACTTTGCTACAACCAAAATCTAATGCATTTATACACTGTTTACATTTGCTACAACCAAAAAATCTATATGCATTTTATACACTGTACTTTCATACCAAAATCATATTGCATTTTATGTTACTGTACAACCAAAATCTATATGCATTTTATACAAATCTGACAGTTACTTTGTTTACTGACACAACCAAAAATCTATATCATTTTATACACTGTTTACTTGGCAACAACCAAAATCTATATGCGTTTTAAACTCTATTTACTTGGCTACACCCAAAATGTATATGCATTTTATACTCTGTTTACTTGGCAACAACCAAAATCTATATGCGTTTTAAACTCTATTTACTTGGCTACAACCAAAATCTATATGCATTTTAAACTCTGTTTACTTTGCTACAACCAAAATCTATATGAGTTTTAAACTCTATTTACTTGGCTACAACCAAAATCTATATGCATTTTATACTCTGTTTACTTTGCTACAACCAAAATCTATATGAGTTTTAAACTCTATTTACTTGGCAACAACCAAAATCTATATGCATTTTATACTCTGTTTACTTTGCTACAACCAAAATCTATACGCATTTTATACTTATTTACTTGGCAACAACCAAAATCTATATAAATTTTAAACTCTGTTTACTTGGCTACAATCAAAATCTATACGCATTTTATACTCTGTTTACTTGGCTACAACCAAAATCTATATGCATTTTATACCCTGTCTACGTAGCAACAACCAAAACCTTTTGCCAAAAAACGCTACTAAGAAAGCTCTCTGGTTTTACGTCACTATCGGTGAACCCGAAACCCCTAATCACATGTCTGTTATCTTTTACATAGAACCAGGATACGTCTATAACAAGGAGCTCTTAAACGAGAGACGAT
>NC_087207.1:66910355-66962855 GCF_015104395.2 Macrobrachium nipponense
ACTTTTTTATCCATGGCATTAACAATGAGTGAACCTATCCAGGTCTATGATGACTTGTAAAAATATCCATAATTATAAAAAATAAATAGATATCAATACGAATCTCAAAGGAAAATTCGATATTACTGGTAGTAAGTTACTAGACAAAGAAGTGGAAAATGGAGCTATTTGTAAGATTGCCAGGCAGCATAAGAGTCAAAGAGAATATTAATCATGATTCTATGTGCCCTAACAAAAAAGTTTTCATATTCAATTTTCTCGTGCGCATCCTCTGAGGTTAATTTTTTTTTAAAAACTTTATTAATAGGTAGGAGATGCAAACGAAAAAAAAAAAACAAAAAAAACTATGTAACTAGTTTCTAAATAAACTTTGGGTTTTTCAAGAAAATGTGGACATTTTCCCATGAATGTTTTACTTGAATTGTAATAGGCTAATGTTGCAAGTAAATAATCCATATCCATATCGTGATACTTTCTAAAATGTCTATGAGGTTCAGAAAAGATTAATTCATTTTGATGTTATAGAAAACTCTATTTCCTTATTTGTTTATTAATTTTAAAATGATTGCAAGTCCTTAACTACTTGCATTACACACACGGATAAGAATGTTATGTGGCCTGTCATGTGACCTATGAACCACATGTGAAGTTCATGAGCTGAGCATTCCTTTCTCCAGTCAATCTGCTGTTGCAAGCAGAAGACGACACACAGATGAAGCCTGTGTAAGCAGATTATTGAGGTTAAAAGGAACAATGCTGATACGGCAATGATGACGTCGTCACTTGGCAGGAGATTGCTCTCAGCCAGCTAAGAGTTACGTTACTTGCTGTAAGAGATACGACTTTAGTATTTTCAAATGATATTTTAGTGTTTTAATTCTCCACCCGCATGAGAAGAATGTCTGAAAAAAAAAACAGTACCAAAATTGAACAATATATTAGTTTCATGTTGGCATTATGTTAAATAAATATTCCTTATTCAAACTATATGAAAAAGGTTTTCCATACAAATCTATATATATTATTAGCCCTGTATAAGATTCATATAGGATTATTTCATAGATAACATTTTCACTTCTAGACTTCCTGACTTTAAAATCTCTTTTATTTATTTTATTATTTTATTTATTATTAGTTTATTTATTTATTTATTTATTTAATTTTTTTTTTTTCATTGACTACGAATATAAATCACCGGGACAGACAATATGTCAGTAGGTTTTTGGATATGTGTTTGAACTTTTAGCTTATTTGTCATTACTAAAAGCGTTAAGTTAGAGTTCAAATCTTTAACGCATATATATTAGATATTTAATTAACCTATGGTTTACGTTTTGCTTATTGATTTTATCGTGATTCCTTTTATTATAATTTGTAACCCTTCCGACTTCTTACGGAGTGTATTATAGTTGACTCCACTTGTATCCAATTTATCTTATTTTTTTTATATTTATTTATTTATATATATTTTTTATATATCTTTGATAATTAATGGTTGGCTTGAATATGTGGAAAAGTGTTCTAGCGGCGTACCGTATAAGGCTACTTGCGGCATCAATTCTATAGATACAAGATATCAATGATAAAGGTATTTAAAACCGCGAGAACCGCAATAATCCGGTCGGATCCAATATCACGAGTTGTAACTCGTAAGACATTGATACTTCCTATTTAATTATCCGTTATTCTACCAAACCGATTGACTCTGGGTGATCAAATATATTATTGGTTTTCTTAATGGAAAGGAATTCACACAACGTGTTAAGGAGATTATTATTGATTTACACCACCCGAGTCACAGATTATTATGTGTTGAATTCCATATTTACTGATTTAGCACTCATAAATATTCCTAACGCACTCAATTGCGGTGTTTGTTTTTAGTGCTATTAATTCTATATAACGTGTCAAGGAAAACTATTAACACTAAGAAGTGTTTATTCCCTCTGTCAGACTCGTAATTCTGTTAATAATTCTACGTATATTCTTTCAAGGATTGATTTGGCACAGGATAGGCTCCTAAACTGACAGGTGTCTTAGTGTGTCCCTTGTCTTCATGACACGTGTTACAATCAGTTATGTGCTTTTTATATCTGTAAGCATTGTAGGCCAGTAAAATAGTGATTTGGCTTTCTGTGACATAGTAGGGAACCCTGGATGACGGAATGCAACCAGTTTATGACGATGGTATGAAAGAGATTATTACTAATACCTGGTCGTTAGTCATCTGCTGTGTTCTTCGGGTTTACCTCGTCACAGACCTACATATAATATTACATTTGATTACATTATTCTGATACACTACTTTAAATATACTTTTGCTTTAGGGTTTCTGCTCGAAGTGTGGTATTGTTTATGCTTAGCCGCTGACCCTGTTTCCGTTTCGAAGTGTTTATTGTTTGGTGTTTATTGCTGCTGACTCTGTTTCCGTTTCGAAGTGTTTATTGTTTGGGTTATGTCTGTTGACTCTTGCTTTGTTTCAGTTTGTAACAGTTCTGCGCTCCAACCCAGATATTCAATGCTCGCGATCTCTTGGGGTTAAGGAATTTTCTTGTTTAGATACGGTTTTAACAATAGGTACGGATGTTTCTATATCTTTTAGTCTAATTAATGGTTCTTTGCGGTATGGTGCGGGATTGCGGGATATGCGTCAGCTATGATATTTGCTTTCCCAGGTAGATATCTTATCTTGGCTCCAAAGACCTGAATGATCATTTGTCACCGAGTTCCTTTTGGACTGTGATTAAAGCCTTTGAAAAAACTCGGTAAAGGACTCATGTTCAGTAAGGACTTTATCAGGATAGCCATAGATTATGAACTTAAAATATACAGTGAGTTAAAGATACCTAGCCCTTCCTTGCCTATTATTGCATATTTACTTTCAAAGGCTTTAGTTTACGTGAATAAAAAGCTATAGGGAAAGAACTGTTTATCATATTACTGAAGTAGTACCCTCTACCCCTTGGTCTGAGGCGTCTGTTGCAATAAACTTCCTTATTTAAATCAGGGATTTTTAAGTTAGGTGAGCTGCATTATTTCGCTTTTAAGATATCGAACGCCTGTTGATGCTTTTCAGACCATAATAAATCTACGCTCTTCTTCGTAAGATCTGTTAAAGGAGCTGTCATCATTGAAGAGTTACATATTTACATACGATTGTAATACCCACTACAGCGCAAAAGTGCTGTATCCCCCTTTTACTTTTAGTTAATAAGTACCGGAAAGTTATGAATAGCCGACACCTTACCATGGACTACTTTTAAGACCTTGACCAGACACATAAAACCTAGATAACATGTTCGGTTTTAAAACTCACATTTAGATATTTTACTCTGAGATTATTTGTCTTTGTCTCTGTAGCACTAGCTCTACTTTATGTGAATGTACTTCTAAGGTATTAGAAAGATTACAAGATCATCCATATAGGCATGTAGGGTATCCCCTAAAAATCTCCAAACACTATATTGTAATTGGGGTGCAACGTAAGCCGGAGGCATACGTAAAAATTGATAATGTCCCCTGAGTGTGCTGAAAACGGGTGTATGAGGTACAATCACTTAGGTAATGGTATCTGGTAAAAGCATTTAAGTAAGTCCAAGTTGGTGAAAAAAATTTATTCTAACCTAACAGAGATAAGATGTCGTCGGTACATAGCACTGGAAACTATCGGGAGTCGTTTCCTTGTTTAAGCGACAGAATCTACGCAGATACGCGAAATCCGATTCTTTATGCATGACATTTGAGGGAAAATTATATGGGCTTATTTGATTTCCTAATGGCTCCTATTACTAACATTTTTCAACTTCGTCATTTATCTCTATTTTGAAATTTCATTGAGAGTCTACACGAAGGTACGTATATAGCTTTATGTTTGTCCTTAGACCGTATTTTGTGTTAAATTACATCCGTTTTTTCCAGAGATCACTCGCCAGTGGAGAAACTTCCTGGTATTCAGGTAAAAGATAAAAAAAAAATTTCTGCTGAATCACCTCTGCTTGAATGACTTTACGGATATTACTTTAGATAGATTATCAGAGAGATTCATCCACGACTGGTTGGGCGTGATTAAAAATTAGCAACAATAAAAAATGCGATATTTATAACTTCCGTATCCACGATATGTATACTTTTAGGGCTTTGTTCGCGGAAATCGTTATATTTCAGAGTGTCGGGAAGGATTAAAAATTTCATTTCCCAGCAAAGTCTTTTTACACGCACTAAGACATTCGAGGGTGCATGCTTCTCGAGATTTTTGCGTGCAAAGTACGACTGCGGTTGTGGGAGAATTCTGTTGGGTCATTTGAACAATGTTACGATTTATGAGACAAATGTATAGTTCCTTTATATAAGTTATTATTTGATTAACTGTCTCATTTTTGTTCAAACGGATTTTAATATGTTTGAAGGTTTATAGGATTTTCCTTTGATAAACACGCCTTATTTTGCAGGATGTAAGATAATATTTTGTATACCCCTAGATGGATCTTACAATTACACTACATACAGATCAACGTTTTTTTTATCTATAGAGGTATCTGTAAACGCTCGCTTATCCGGACTTCTCATTAGGGAAGTTCGAACAACAGACGGTGAGTCCGTAAATACTGGTAATTAATTGTACTAAAGGAATAAATAAGATATTCTAATTTTTACGGCGCGTACAGTCGGGCTTAATCCACCAGTATTTATTATAACTTAATGTATTAAAATTAAAACGACTGCTCTGATTACTTATACGGGGGGTCGTCGTGTTCATAGGAAAAATCCTTTTTTAGTTCAAAAAGATATCGGTATGTATGAACCAACATCGCTTTTCCCCACTCTGCTAGAGTCGCTTATTGTGTGGAATTTGCTTTGCTTTGAACACTTCGGCAGTTTTTCGACTGACCTTGACCGCTTGACTAGGTGACACAGTCACCGAGTTTGCTTGTTTGATTCTGAACGGGCTACGTTTTCTATTTCTTTTTTGTAATAATTAGGATCCTTCTCTTTATTACCATCGGCAACGTATTGTGTGTTTTTAGCTTATGTTGCTGGTTACGTATTAAAGCAATGAATGATGAAACTATTAGGAACTGAGCGATTACTAATAAGACAAGTTATCTCTACTGTATTCAATTTTAACTGTTTGTACTTCATTCTTTGCTAAAATTTGAAATAGTGAGGGATCCTGGTCAGCGCGTTTAGCCTGATGAAAGTTTTTTACAGACATGTTATTCCTTGCAATCCAGCCATATTTTTAAAGTAGTTGAGTCATTGAGGTTCGATATTTTATATAACTCAAAAAACTAAAGGCTAAAACTGCGATCGGGAATTTGCAAAGGAGCATTTATTGTCATGACCCCCGAAATAGTGTTTACCTCTAATTTATATAGATTTGGTACGGGGGGGTTGTTCCACTTGTTTTTGTGTGTTTTTTCTAATCACTACGGTGCTTCAACGACCCTATCCATGCATCTGTATAAATACAGACGTCCACGCGTAAACGCATATTCACTGTTTAATATGATTTGTTACGTAAGGGATTAATAATCACCCAAAATGATAAAGTTAACATGTATATGATTATGATATTTCAGTAGAACTTCTGGAAACAGACACGTCATCTTTAGCGTCTCTAGTCTGATCAACATTCCTGCAAGCATCTGGTTGACCTCTTTAGTTTTAGACTTTTATATATATGGACTAACCATTCCATATTTTTATTATGTAAACACTTACATATATATATAGTGGTTCCTTGGGATGAGAAAATTGTCTCAGGGGTTCCTCAAACTCCCAAAGGTTGGGAACCACTGCGTCTAACGTGTCACTCGTTGTGCAGACAAAACTCTACTTGCAGTTCATTGAAAGAGAGAAAGTTAAAAGTGTGACTAGACCTACGTTGGTCTCATGTGAGCACTTAAGAGCCTATTACAATCAGTACTTTAACTATAAGCACTTCTCTTTTTTTTTATGCTTCTCTTTCCCACTTCTAAGCTGGAAATTAAACAGACGGATGCGATAATCAGAGGAGCCATCACCGGACGAAAAATAAAAAAAAAAAGCTGCAAAGTTTGGACGAGCTGCAGTCATGGTTTCAGCTAGACCTAATCAACTGGTCGTCAGACTAAGAGGGTCGTCTCAGAGATTGATCTCAGGCGATTCTCTCTCGAAATGGCAATGCATAATTAACGGCAGGTGCGAATTTTGTCAATGACCTCAGTTTAAGTTCGCAAATCATCGCCAATGATAAGATTGTGTCTCAGATGGCTACTCATTTTGTCAGAAGAATAACTTCGTTATATTAGAATCTTAATTTGAAGTATATGAGTGGTCATGTAGCAGCCGTCAGTTCATTTGTTGTTTTGTTTGTTTGTATGGTGTTTTTACGTTGCATGGAACCAGTGGTTATTCAGCAACGGTACCAACGGCTTTACGTGATTTCGGAACCACGTCGAGAGTGAACTTCGATCACCAGAGGTACACATCTCTAACACCTCAATAGAATGCCGGAGAATCAAAGTCGCGGCCACCGAGGTGGCAGGTCAAGACCATACCAATCACGCCACTGAGGCGCTAGTTCATTTGTTGTACAATTCTCTTATGTTCTCGTTTTTCTTAGAAATAAAATGATTTAAAGAGGCGTGCTTTTCGTTTTATAATGACTTTGAAGCCAGTTTTTATCTTCTCTAATTCTTAAACGACTTCATACCTTACGGCCTGGGCTACATAAAGACATTACACATATAATTATTTCCGAAGAAGTAGAACTCAATCATTTCACGTTTACATGGTAAGCTCTATACTGAATAAAAAGTACAGTACATTTAGAAGGAACAACCCTAAACTTCCCAAACGTAACGCTTTTCCTAAAAGAATTACATTCGGTCGGAAATGAGACTTTACCAAAACCTTTAAGTACGACATCGCAGTACTACTGCTGACTCATAAACTTCCAGAGATGGGAGGGAGAGAAAGAGAGAAAAAAGAACAGAATGAATCAGTGACCCTGCTTTACTGAAAACCCAGTCATTACTTGAAATTAAAACAGACCTCACGAGAGAGAGAGAGAGAGAGAGAGAGAGAGAGAGAGAGAGAGAGAGAGAGGAATCCTGAAAACGAAGTCATTCTTGGAAACTATATAACGGCGCTCGCAGGTGTGTTTTGCAGTGAGTCACAAAGAGACCTGTGGTTTACAATAGAGAGAGAGAGAGAGAGGGGGGGGGGGAATGCAAAATCTCTCTCTCTCTCTCTTTCTCTCTCTCTCTGTGGGACGAGGGGGAAAAGACTGAATCACTTCTGATCCTTGATATTTATACGGGAGTCAAATAAAAGTTAAAGGTGAGTCAGTCGCCCACGTACTGTACACATCGGCTTACCCTTCATTTTTACTACCTTTTTTTTCTTCCCATCATGAGTCATTCATTTGGTCGCAAACGAAGCGTCCCCCCCTCCCCCCCCCCCCCCCCCCCCCCCCCCCCCCCCCCCCCCCCCCCCCCCCCCCCCCCCCCCCCCCCCCCCCCCCTCCCCCCTCCCCCCCCCCCCCCCCCCCCCCCTCCCCCCCCTCCCCCCCCCCCCCCCCCCCCCCCCCCCCCCTCTCTCCCTCTCCCCCCCCCCCCCCCCTTCTTCCTCCCCCCCCCACCCCCCCCGTATACTAAAGGGCGGTGAAGATCTTTGACGAAGTATTTTTTTTTTTTTTTTATTTGCGATTTTTATGTTGTTACTTTTTATTGAACGCTTATTTTATTAATATGATTTTATATCTGACAAAACCTCTTTTGATGAGCGTGAAACCTTTCAGGTTTTTCCATGTCAATGTTTAATTTAGAATAATAATAATAATAATAATAATAATAATAATAATAATAATAATAATAATAATAATAATAATAATAATAATAATAAAAGAAGTATTACTATTATTATTATCATCATCATTATTATTATTATTTTCTCAAATTCGTATATTCAGTACAAATGCAAAATTTATACCTGATGAACAGTTGTAGTTTTTTTTTTTTTTTTTTTTTTTTTTTTTTTTTTTTTTTTTTTTTTTTTTTTTTTTTTTTTTTTTTTTTTTTTTTTTTTTTTTTTTTTTTTTTCAAGCAACACCAGCTTACTTAAATTCTTATTGTTAAAAGTGCAGAGCTCCAAATAGAATTTATGTGTTCCATGGTGAACTGCAGTCTATCCAGAGGACACTGGAAAAGTGATACATTTACTGGCATTCTTTGTAATCACTTGTAAATGTGGCATGTCCATGAATCGAAAGGTTGCTAATTGGGTAAAAAAAAAGAATCTCTCTCTCTCTCTCTCTCTCTCTCTCTCTCTCTCTCTCTCTCTCCATTAAATAACTTGAACCACCTGCCTGGCCTGAAGCATTCATTATGTATCTAATGCTTTCTCTCTCTCTCTCTCTCTCTCTCTCTCTCTCTCTCTCTCTCTCTCTCTGCTTTACCAGAAAAAGTAGAGGAACGAAACTCAAGCCCCCACCTCCCCCCTTACCCCCCTCGTGTATCTCTGTGCTCGTTGTCGTAAAATAATGCAATGGGGCCTCGCTCTTTTTAACATAAATAAACTAAGGAACGTGCCTCCGAATGAAAACAAGAAATCCTCTTGGAAATCCGGCTACACTCCACGTAATACTATCTGGGGTAGTTATAGGCGGTGAAGTGCGACCCACATAAATACCATTACAAAATACGACCAAACAAAATTGTTTGAATAGCAAATAAATGTTCCTCCTTGCTAGGCTTATGTGAGATGGGATGTTCAGAATGTGTATGGATGACCCTTTCTGTTTCTTTAGCTCCCTTTTGGATGAGCTGTTTTTCGTCAGTTTGTGTGGATGAATTGTCTGATTGTCTGGAAGCTCTTAGTCTCTCTCGAGAGTTCACATGGGTAGGATGTATGTTCCACCTCTCCTGAAAGAAGCATACCTCAGGAGAGGTGGAACATAGATCCTACTCATGTGAACTCTCGAGAGAGACGGAGAGTTTCCAGCCCTGTGATTGTCTTATCAACAACCAATCAGGAGCGTCGTAAGGAACGGGAGTAGACATCAAATGCGCTGTTGATGTGAATCTACCATAGTGTAAGGTACTGTTACGAATCCTGGTTCCATGGGTAGTTTCTAACGGTTCAGGATGGCTTTTCTAAGGCTGCAAGACCAGAGTCCTGAAGGGGAATGTAGTCACAGGAATTCCTTTTGACAAATTCTTTTAAGGTATCTGTGAGCGACTTAGTAACGTTTAGCTAAACTGCATTATTTAAATTCTAAATATGACTTTTTAAGAAACTTTATGAAACCCGTTTTTGATTAGTTTCTTTTTTAAGTTTTGTATGCCTCGACGGCAAGTGCAGATTTTGTATGGTTGACCGTAAAAGTTTTAAATGGAAAAATTGTATTCAGTTTTATGTATCTAAATTGTTTGTAGATTTAGTCGGCATGTTTTGATTTTTTTCTACTGATGATATAATTACAAGACCCTCTAATTCCAAGCTGCCTCTGGTCAATGACTGAGTTCGTCCTTTTATTGCTCACTTGTTATCTGTTTAATTTGTCCTCTGGCGTGTTCGCACGTTCGCGCCTGTTGGAGTTGCCTTTTTCGATATTGTTGCTTTTATGTCCAGGAGAGAAAAGAAGAAACTGAATGAAGTCGACTTCCTGGAAGGGAAATGTTTCCACTGGACATTGGTTGTGGGATCTAACTTTTAATGTTAACAGTAACAACAGCTTGACGGTGCATATTATTTTCATGTAGTGGACAGTATTTTTAAAGCTATTTTACAGTGTACACGCGCACGCACGCACACACATGCAGACATACTCATTCACAAACAGTGTTTGTGTGTGTCTGCGTGTGTACGTTTGGTGTGAGTGCAGCCAGCATGTACGCTCATGCAGTAAGTTTATTGATGTGGATATTCGTCCCTTTACAACTTATTAAAAAAAAAACTCGGATAGGAAATGTAAAAACAGGAAAATAAACAGGCAGGAAATTAAGTGACAACAGAACCGTAATTAATCAACCCGGCCATATTTAGTAAGCCATCAGCAGTACTTAAAATGATAGAAAAACTCATTAGAAAATTAACAACGGTAATTAGGACAGCACGGCGGGTTTTCGAGCAGTCGATGGTCCTCTGACAAAGACTAATGAGCCCTTAATTTAGTTGAGCCCCGAAACAAAAGAGCAGCGTTGCAAAATTTCGCTGATAAACAAAATTAGCGGGAATTTTCCCTCCGCAGTTCAGAGTTTTCGACGCAGACCTGATGTCGACGGCTACTGACTGTTTTTGGGAATTGCCGAGTTTCACCATATTTACAAGTTAATATTTGCTTAAGATTCGTAATTAATCTCTTGACGAGAGAATAAGTTGATTGCTGAAAAAAATCTGAGAAATAATTAATAAAAACCGGAATTTAATACATATAACAGATCATATTTGTCAAAATGAGAGGAAAAGCGAATAAGGTTTCATTGGTTTCACATCAATGTGTGGTGGTCACAAAATAGACGAATAGTTCGATAAAAAAAAAGCATTGAAAAGGAAATATGTAAATACACTGGTACCTACAATTTAAAGTACTTATATTTTAAGAAGTTACCTATATTTCAAAAGTACAGATGAGGACCTGCAATCATCTTCGAATCTATAGGTATTCTCATCATCCCAGAAACAGTTAATCATTATACACACACATATATAAATATATATAATATATATATATATATATATATATATATATATATATATATATATATATATATATATATATATATATTTGTGTGAGGATGTGAACCGATTTTTAATTAGATTAAATGCGCTAGTTCCCTCTATAAAGTTCACACTTGAGGAGGAAAAAGATTCACTTTTGCCATTTTTAGATGTAAGTGTGCATAGACAGGGTAACAGATTCAAATTTTCGGTTTATAGGAAACCTACAAATGTATGTTCTTACATTCACTTTTACTCCAATCACCATTTGAAACTTAAACTCTCTGTATTCTCTTCCATGTTTTTAAGAGCTTTAAGTTTGTTGTCCTGAATTTTTAGAAGACGATATTGCTTTTAAATTGAAGTATCCGGCATTTTTAGCTGATGTTGCTTTAAGAAAGGCTAAGACAACATTTGATGCAGTGGACCATGTACAGGCCTTTGACCCTAGTAATTTGCTTGTTTTACCTTTTGACAACATGTTTCTTTCTTTGCCAAAAATATTTAAAGTTTTTAATGTTAATGTTGTTTTTAGTAACACTCAGTCTGTAAGAACAATTTTAATAAGGAACTCTCCACATTTACAAACGGGTTGCATTTACGAAATTCCATGCAGAGATTGTGATAAAAAATATATTGGTCAAAGTGGCAAACTACTGGCATCAAGATTAAATCAACATAAATATTGTGTACGTGTAGGAAGTACATCGAGTGCTCTCTTTTTACATATGAATAATTTTAATCATGCAATTAATTGGAACAATTAAAAGGAAATTTTATTTTGTAGAGATATAATTAAAAGTAACAACTTCGTAACTATGTAATTGACTGCTTAGTAGTTCCATTTCCATTTGTTGTTGTCCTTTAAGTGTAATTCTAGGCTATGGACCATTTGCTTCTTGATTGGCTTTTTGATTGTTCTGTATTTTACTTTTCTGTTTTTATGTTTACCTTTGATATTTCGAAGCTCTTTTTCATTCTTTTATATATTGTACCCTGATGAGGTGTATCAAGAATACACGAAAGCGCTAACTAGGTACTGCTGCTTTTTATCTTTGAAAAAAATGAGACTTGTCCTTTTATACGAAAAAAGAAAATTAAGTAGAAATTTATTTTTAGAAAACTAGGAGCTTACTCAGTCACTTTTAGTACCGGTGTCATTCCCGGTGAAGTTAGTGAGTTTTACTCGTTTCACAGAAAAGGCCATTCCCTTTTATCAGTCCAACCACATGCGTATTTCCCCCGTCTCCGCATGATGCAACACCATCGTCTGTCTCCGCATTTACGTAAATTTCTATTGATATATAGCGTAAATGATTCGGACTGTATATCTTACTATAATGGGCGTTATGTCTGTCCGTCCGTCTGTCATTCAATCACGGCCAAATGGCTGGTCCTATGGGCGTGAAACTTGGCAGGGTTATAGCGGGGACCCCTAAGATGGTTTATAATGGGGTTTCATCCTACCTTCCCCCGCTACCCCCTCCAAAGGGAGCGGGGGTGTGAGAAGGGATTCCCTGAAACGGGGCTGGTTATGCCCGTAGACTTGGTTAATTTACGAATTTATCATACACAATTTCCGTATACATACGTTTGCTAGTATTGTGAAAGCGCAGATTTAAACCAGTCCATTGCCTTACTAAGAATGCTCTTAGATTAAACTTTCAAGAGTTGTGCAACATCGCATTAGCAAGTCATGGAAATTCCTTTGTCTAATGCAATTCAAGCTGATATATGTATATGAAGACTGAATTGTAATAAACGTTAGAGAAACGAATGATTTAAGATGTTAATGTAGCGGTTACGCAAAAATGACATGAAACAAAGGTTTTCATATATTGCCATTATTATCATGGTCTTTTAAGAAATGGGAGAATATTCGAAATCCAAAATCCAAAAAAGGCCATTAACTTGCTATGTATATTTCCACAGGATTAGACATGTTTATATCTTTATCTCGAATATTAAAAATGTATTCACATTTATTATGTCTTTCTCGAACATCTGTAAAAATTTTTCTCTGCCTCCTGCCAAAACATTTTGATCTTTAGTCTTCACTTTCTTCTTCTTCCAAAATATGGTCACATTTTCTTTGGTTTCCTCTTCCTCTGAAGAATTACCAATTTTTTTTATTTTTTTTCTTTTCCTTCCAAAAAATGTCATGATTTTTCCTTCGTTTTCTTCTCCCTCCAAAACATGATGACATTTTTTCTTCCATTTCGACTGCTCGCATTTGATTCTTCACTTTTTTATCCTCGCGAAAAATGCTCACAGTTTTTTCCTTCGTCAAATTTTCCTTCTAAGACATCACTCGCATTTCTTCTCCACTTCCCTCTCCTTCCGGAACATGTTCATTTCGTCCTCGTCCTCGTCGTCGTCGTCGTCGTTCATTTTATTGTCACCTGGAATGAAATTTGGCCGGGCGCCCGCGACGCCGCCCGAACCAGACCTTCAGTTTGCGCCGAGCTGCTGCTGCTGCGACAGTTCGCGAGCAATTATCCTTTTGATGAGGTCATTATGACCCTCGGCTGCAGCTGTATAATGCTGCCTCCGCCTCTTGTTTTTATTGCGATGCTCTCCCCATAAATGCTGCGTTCGGAAGCTTCTAAAGGATAGGAGGCTCTATTGCGTGACGGCGCTGTTATCTGAGAAGGTCGTTTCAAGGGTTATACATGCACAGTTGAGGTTATGTGGTTATTCGAAGGGGGCTTGAGGGTCGTCTATTTCGTGGCATTGCAATTAACTGAGCGGTCGTTTCAAAGGTTATACATGCACAGTTGAGGTTATGTGATTATATGAAGGGGACTTGAGGGTCGTCTATTGCATGGCAGGCACTGCAATTAACTGAGAGGGTCGTTTCAAAGGTTACATACACAGCTGAGGTTGTGTGATTAATTGAAGGGGAATTAGAGGGCCTATTGCCTAACATTGAAGTTATATGAGAGGGTTGTTTCAAAGGTTACAAAAGTTAAGGTTATATGATTATTTGAAGGGGAATTATGGAGGGTCTATTGTATGGCATTGCGGTTATCTAAAGGTTTTTTTATTTAATTTTTTCTTAGATAAGGTTACGATAACATAAAAAGGGGTCTAGACGTTCTCCTGGATAAGACTACGGTTAATTGTGACATAGTTTAAACTTTAGAGATTGTTTTGCAAAATTGTGATTACTTTTGCCAAATTGTAATTTGGAGGCTCAATACAAGTATAATTATTCGATGAAAATTTATAGCGTAAACATATTCATTAGTAGTAGAAGTTCCTTATACAGGCTTATAATTTTATCAGAAGAGAAACGAAAGATTCTTCAAAACTAAAGGGTTTCAATGATTTGATGGGAAATGAGATATTATGTATTTATATTATGTGTTGCATCTATCTGAAGAATGATTCGAAATTCCAAAACCAAGGCTCCAATAATGTAAGGTCAGTTGTCTGAAAGGAAAGCTGAAGGCTTTGTAAATGAAGTTGTCATTTGAACGGAGATTACGGATTATGCTAAGAAGATTAGAATTATTTTGCGGTTAGTGTAGCGTTAGGTGTACTTGTGTATAATCATAATATGAGAAAATAGCACGAAGGACTTTTCCCCACACATATCTATTGGCGCCATAATCATAAATGAGTAAACATTCATACACACGTGTATATGCTGTGTTGTCTCTGTGGACGAGCACGCGCTTGTGTGTGTGTGTGGAAGTGTGCGTGCGCGCGCAATATTCCTGCATCGTATCGGAACATATATCATGCCGTACACTGTAATCAGCAATTCTTTTTGCTTTTTATTTTACAAAATATCTGGCTGCCCCTCTCCCGGTAAATTTCGCACCAAACTTCCATGAAGAGGACAAGAATAAAATGAACCAACACTGCATTCGCGTTTGCATGCATGCAGGAAACACAATCGTTTTTTAAAAATGCGAGAAAACACAGAAACAATACCAGAGAAATGTGGGAAGTCTTTATGATTATTTATGATAATTTATGTAACAGATTATGCCGAGATTTACGAATAATAGAAGTAAACCGTAAGAAAATGAGGACAAATTGGTTACCCAGAATAAAATGATCCACACCAGAAAAAAAAAACAATGAATTATCAAAGATCAAGTGAAAGCCGTGAAATATGATCACGCCACGAATAAGATAGTAAGGGGAAAGCAAGATAATAAAAAGAACGAGAGAAAAAAATGCGAAATATGTTATGAGACGAATCTCTTGAAGATAACTAATCGTAGAAGCAAGGAAAGCAGGCACACTAATAGAAAATAAAGCATGTAAAAGTGAAATGATAAAATCAACGTAAAAATAGTCGATTATATTTTGGAAGAACCCTCTTCGAGGTAACTCGCTGGAGAAGCAAGGTAAAACAGACAATTTATTAAAGAATGAAGAGAGGTAAAACGAAAGGAATATATAAGTAAAAGTCTGACAACACAAAAAAAAAAAAAAAAAAAAAAAAAAAACTACAAAGAGAAGGAAATGACATCAGGAAAACCTCCCCTGATTGGGAAGACTTCCTGACAATGACCTTTTTATGCCAGGGAAGAGGGTCAGAGGGTATCTCTCACCGCAGCGGTGGTGGTGCCTTTTGGTGGCCGCCCCTCAGGGGCATTAGAGGAAGGGCGGTTTAAAGAAGCGAGAAGGAAGGGGAGAGATGGGTAATCGTTGTATTTTATGTTCCTCGGATATCAGAGTGTAAACAATATACCCACGAGGGAACGAAGCGGGTTTGCCAATAAAAGCCACTGACGGCATCATTAAGAGGGGCTGCCTAGCGAGCCTTCTTCCTTCGCTGTTTAAAGGGAGAGTCTCTCTCTCTCTCTCTCTCTCTCTCTCTCTCTCTCTCTCTCTCTCTCTCCAAAAATACATTTTATATCTCAAGGCAGATTTAATACCAATCTCTCTCTCTCTCTCTATCTCTCTCTCTGTCTGTCTGTCTGTCTCTCTCTCTCTCTCTCCAAAACTACATTTTATATCTCAAGGCAGATTGAATACCATTTCTCTCTCCTCTTCTCTCTCTCTCTCTCTTCTCTCCAAAAAATAAATTTTATATCTCAAGGCCAGATTTAATACCAATTTCTCCTCTCTCTCTCTCTCTCTCTCTCTCTCTCTCTCTCTCTCTCTCCATCGTCTCTCTCTCCAAAAAATACATTTTATATCTAAGGACGATTGAATACCAATTTTCTCTCTCTCTCTCTCTCTCTCTCTCTCTCTCTCTCTCTCTCTCTCTCTCCAAAAATACATTTTATATCTCAAGGCAGATTTAATACCAATTTCTCTCTCTCTCTCTCTCTCTCTCTCTCTCTCTCCTCTCTCTCTCTCTCTCCAAAAATACATTAGATCTCAGGCAGATTAGATACCAATTCTCTCTCTCCCTCTCTCTCTCTCTTCTCTCTCTCTCTCTCTCTCCAAAAATACATTTTATATATCAAGGCAGATAATACAATTTCGCTCTCTCTATCTCTCTCTCTCTCTCTCTCTCATCTCTCTCTCTCTCTCCAAAAATCATCTTTATCTCAAGGCAGATTTAATACCAATATCTCTTCTCTCTCTCTCTCTCTCTCTCTCTCTCTCTCTCTCAAAAAATACAATCTTATATTTCAGGCGATTTAATACCCAATTTATCTCTCTCTCCTCCTCTCTCTATCTCTCCTCTCTCTCTCCAAAAATTCATCTTTATATCTAAGGCAGATTTCAAATATCAATCTCTCTCTCTCTACCTCTCTCTCTCTCTCTCGTCTCTCTCTCGCTCCTTCTCTCTCTCTCTCTCCAAAAATTCAATCTTATATCTCAGGGCCAGACTTAAAACCAATCTCTCTCTCTCTCTCTCCTCCAAAAAATACATATCTCAAGAGAGTTACATACCAATTTCTCTCTCTTCTCTTCTCTCTCTCTCTCTCTCTCTTCTCTCTCTCTCTCCAAAAATTTCATAATTATATTCTCAGGCAGATTTAATACCAATTTCTCTCTCTCTCCTCTATCTCTCTCTCTCTCTCTATCTCCAAAAATACAATTATTATATCTCAGGCAGATTTATACCAATTTCTATCTCTTCTTCCTCTCTCTCTCTCTCTTCTCTCTCCAAAAATAATCGAGATCTCAAGGCCAGGACTTAAAACCAATCTCTCTCTCTCTCTCTCCTCTCTCGCTCTCTCTCTCTCTCTCTCCTCTCTTCAAAAAACCATTTTATACTCAAGGCAGATTTAATACCAATCTCTCTCTCTCTCTCTCTCTCTAGATTTAAAAAACGAATCAATTTGCTGGGCGTTTCTGCGTTGCCCGAATCGGCTACGAAAAGTAGACAGTAACCTATTTACGTTAAACGAAAACAATGCAAAAAATAATGGATGGAAACTAGAACTGAAGAGATACAACACATCCCATTGTGAGAACTTCTTTACATACAAGATATGTGACACGTGGAATAAACACCAACAGTGTAGACGAGTTTGAAAGAAATCTAGACAAAATCATTAGGAGGACACCGTGAATGAACAGTAAAACCTGCTCCTAGAGATAAGTGAGCAAACGATGTCTCCTCGGATGGACTAACAAGTCTTTGACACATCCTAATCCTTGTAACTCCTTGTAACGATACCGATGCTTTAAAAAAACATACTGTTCTATCGACTGGATCGTTGCTAAGGTGACTTTTCGCTGGGGGTAATTTCAATAAGATCTTTCGTCGTGCATAAGCCGATTAAAATAGCTGAAGGTGTCAATAGATGAATCATTGATTAGTGTGACTATATATTGCAGAACTAAATCGTCATTGCTTAGGTGTCATGTATTTTTTTCTTATTTTGTAATCAATGAATTTTCCGAGAGTTTTCGTTCCTTCTATGGATTATGAAACTGTAGGTGTCGACGAATGAGTCTCGCCCTTGACGACGTATCTCTCTCTCTCTCTATATATATATATATATATATATATATATATATATATACATATATATAATATATAATATATATATATATACATATATATACACACACACATATATATATTATATAATAATATATAATATATATATATATATATTTTACAAATAAAAAACAAATTGAATAGTTTAAATTTGAATTTTGATTTTAATATGGTTAGTTTTGATGTTGTCCTCTTTATTTACAAAAGCCTGTAGATGACTTACTTGAATATTTGGAGGATGAATTAGAACGGTCATGGCATTCCCTTAAGTGTAGCAAACCTCATTAGTCTCTTAAGGTTATGTATCAAAGATAGTAAATTTTATTTTAATGGGAATTTTTTGTGTACAAAAGTTTGGCATGGCTTTGGGTAATCCCTTTATCTCCTGTCCTTAGCAATATTTACATGGAATTTTTTTAGACAAAACTCTTACCAAGAATTTTGCCCCAAAAAGTTATTTGGTTTAGATATGTGGATGATATCTGTATTTGGCTAGTTCACGAAAATCTCCAGGAATTCCTTAATAATCTCAATAATTTAGTCCCTTCTATAAAATTTACGTAGAGAAGAAGAAAGAAATTGTAATTTGAATTTTCTTGATGTAACTGTCCATAGAAATGATAGAAATTTCACCTTTTCAGTCTTTCGAAAATCAACTAACATTGCCTCTTTTGTTCATTACTACTCCAATCACCATCAAAATGTTAATTTCTCTGTTTTTTTCTGGGATGTTCCTAAGGGCTTTACGTGTCTGTAGCCCGCAGTTTATTGACGCTGAAATTACAACTATTTATGATATTGCATTGAAACTTGAATGCCCAAGGACTTTTGTAGATGTGGCATGGAAAAGAGCTAGAAAAACATTTTATTCAACTAATGACAAACTTGAATTTAGTACGCATAACATTCTAAAATTACCCTATGATGAAAGGTTTTTGGATATTCCTAGAATTTTAAAGTTTTTATCATAAATGTTGTTTTCAGTAATATTAATGTCAAGAGTTTAGTAATAAAGAATTCTCCTAAAGATCTTCCAAGCTGCATATATGAAATTCCTTGCAAAAAGTGTGATAAAGTCTCTTACGGACAGACCGGTAAATCTCTTTCACAACGTCTCAAACAGCATCAATATTCTGTGAGAACTGGGCAAATATCGAATGCATTATTCGTACTTATGAGAGATTTAGATCATCCTATTAACTGGAGTCAAGCAAGAGTCTTAATCCCATGTAATGACACAGTTAAAAGGAATATCATTGAATCTTGTTTCATCAAGTCAAATAATAGAAATGTTTTAAATTTAAGTCTTGGTTTATTTAAACTTGATGCTTTCATAATGAAAAAAGTTGTAAATAAATATAAACAACAAAATTAATATATTCAGTTTTTACATGTTTTGGACTGTAAAGATACTTTGTAATTTTGTTAGGGTCAAATCTGTTTAGTATTTGTGACGGTGTGATATCCGATAATCCTGGATTAACTCTTTTAATTTTTACCCTTTTGACAATTAACCATCTGGTATTCTTGATATTGTTGTGTACCTGAGACCTTTCTCTCCAATTGTATTTCATTCGCTCCTTGACAATGTCTTAGTAAAGACGAAAGTGCTTGGACTTCTGACTATCATTTTCCTGTGGGATTCGCTTATTTATGAAGTAACGTGCATCTACTGTGAATTTTTAAGCATATATATAATATATATATAGATATGATATTATATTATATATATATTATATATTTGGCAGTTCGTTAAAAATCAGACATCAGAATCAACTAAAAAATGAATAAAAAAAAAAATCCTGGCTCTCTCTCTCTCTCTCTCTCTCTCTCCTCTCTCTCTCCTCTCTCATCTCTCTCTCTCATCTCTCTCATCTCTCTATATATATATATATATATATATATATATATATATATATAATATATATATATATATATATATATATATATATATATATATATATATATATATATATATATATATATATATATATATATATATATTTATATATATATATATATATATATATATATATATCAATATATATATACATATATATATATATATATATATATATATATATATATATATATCTATATATATCTATATATATATATATATATATATATATATATATATATATATTATATATATATATGTATTATATCTATATATATATATTATATATATATATATATATATATATATATATATGTATGCATATATGCATACATATATTTATATATATATATATATATATATATATATATATAGATATATATATAATATATATATCATATATATATCTATATATATATATATATATATATATATATATATATATATATATATATATTATATATATATATATATATATATATATATCGGTCGCCAGAATCAGCCAAAATAAATCAATCCTGGTATTGACGTGAGCACTGCAGAACTGAATCTTTATCACTGGAAGGTCAAGTTTCATTTTTTTTTTTTTTTTTTTCTCTCTATAAATATAAATATACACTGAAAGATTCCCTCACTCGAATCACATAAAACCGTCAATGAGGAGTCAGTAGGTTAGATGAAAGTCCTCAGATGGGAGAATCGTAACGTTTATGAATAGAATTTAAGTGCATAAGACTAGGAAGTAAAAAAAAAAAAAACACTGATTCTTCTTCATTTAAAAGTTAAGGAGTCTTTGATGTAGTCTCATCTTTATAATATATAAATGAAATCTTTAAATTTTTTGTCAGGTGGATAAGTTGATATAAGTCTGGAATATAAACTCAAATGAAATGGAAGCGCAATGGAAGATGTGAATTATAGAGAATGTGATCTTTGATGTTTAAAGATAGATTACTTTGAGATATCATTAGCTTTTTTCATTCATGTAAATCATTAAAGGATTTATTTTGTTTTTTTTTTCGTCTAAATTGATTATTATACTTTGAAAAGCAACCTACGCAGATATGTAAAAAAAAAAGAAGAAGAAAAAAACTTACAGAATGAAGAACTAAAATAAGTAGTGAAAGGGTGGGTGTTAACGACTTGATTTCAAAATGACCCTTGAAGCACGAGTCTTTGGAATGCAACAGTCATGAATCATTCATTTGAATGAGTGACTCAAAATCACTGGGGAAGCAAAAGTGGCTAGGGTCTGATTTTAAGCAACTACTTATTGGGATGGATACTTCGAAGGCTTGTTGAAACTACGATGAGAATGTGGTACGGATGAATTATTTATAGAGATGGGCACTAGATCAGAAGCCAGAAAAAATTTATGTGGGGGGCCCACCAAATTTTTACAATCATATACTGTATTATATATATATATATATATATATATATATATATATATATCTTATATATATATGTGTGTGTGTGTGTGTTTGTGTGTGTGTGTGTGTGTGTATATATATATATATATATATATATATATATTAATATATATATATATTATATATATATATATATATATATTATATATATATATATATATATATATATATATATGCTATATATATGAAATAATAATAATAATATAATAATAATAATAATAATAATAATAATAATAATAATAATAATAATAATAATAATAATCAATAATAATAATAATAATAATATAATAATAATAATAATAATAATATAATAATAATAATAATAATAATCTTTCGTTATATATAATGAATTTGTAGCATAATCTGCGTGAAAAAAAAACCTTTCAAACTAGCGAAAATTATACGTTAATTACTAAAAATTAACCATAATCATCGCTGCTCAATTACCCTATATCATTTTCATCAAAAATCCCTCTTTTAATTTCGGGTATAATAGCATAATTGGTGATGTATTCCAAGAGGTTTTTCTTAATCCGGGAATTTTGTGTAAACAACCCTATAAGTGTTTAATTATTGGCTGACCTCACTTTGGTAAATTGTTGGAAAAGTTTCAGGTTAAAAATATTATATATAAAAAACATTGTAATAATTAGCAGGCGTAATCTGCCTCTAAGGAAATTCTAAAGCACCAACATTGCGCATCGTTCCACCAACGTTAAAAGAAAAGATAATAGAATTGGATGGTATCCAGACGCATTTCGAAAAATAACAGGCTCTCTAATTTCTAAAATCTAATTGAAATCCATTAGAAACTTCCTGGCATCTGTTGTAGACAGACAAATGATTTAGCTAACAGGCAAATTGATGAATACATAGCCCCATTTTAAACTCTCTTCCGGAGAAAATTCCTCCGCCCTCAGTTCACTCTCATCTGAGTAACCTAGTCTCACGACGAGTTCAAATTCTTTACGTAAAGTAGGTAGACAGACGGTAAAGGAAGAGAGGCCAAAGTATAAATGAGAGAGAATGAAGGATGGAGCGAAGGATGCAAAAATCCCAAATGATATCCTAATTGCTTCTCCCTCTGTGACACCGAGTTTAGCTGCTTGGGTAATGAGTCTCATTATCAGAGAGGACCAAAGATCATTAAGGGCTCTTGTTCCCTTCAGGAGACAAGGCGTGCATGCCATCCTCCTCACTAATCTCTCTCTCTCTCTCTCTCTCTCTCTCTCTCTCTCTCTCTCTCTCTCTCTGTACTCCATTGTTGCTCCTGGAGGTGGAGATGTGAACCATTAATATTTTAGTTGATTTCAAATGCTGATCAGATGAAAAGACCTCACTTTAAGAGGCGCAAACATAGACTAGAAAACGTTTACGACTGCGCATGCGCAGCGCGCGCTTGTGTATGTGTGTGTATGTACGTTCATACGCTCTAATTTGCTTACTATACTCTGTTTTTTTCCATCTGTCCACCCGCCTGTGGTGTTTGCGTATGGTAACACTGCGTCCTGGGCGTTAGATAGTTACGTTATGTGTAAATTTTAGGTAAATAAAAAGATATGTGGGTGTACATTTGCACCTAAAAAGTGTTTTAATAATTTACTGTATGCCAATCACATTGTTAGTATTCGAAATAGGTTATTGTTATCATTGTTGAATGCAGAGCCGTATATCTATCTATATACGGCTCTGGTTGAATGTAAGCTGAATGTAACTATGTAAAGCCCAGGACGCAGTGTTACCATACTCAAACACCACAGTCGGGTGGACAGATGGAAAAAAGCCAAGTATAGGCAGTGTGTGTATGTGTGTGTGAGCATAATCAGGAAGAAAGTCGTTTTCATAGAAAATGGGCATCCTTAATCTGAATATACTCAAACTCATATAAAATTAAGTATTTTTAGTCTTTCCATAAGTCTGAACTCCTGATGCACATCATTTTCCTTTCCCGCGCGCCTCTCTCTTTATCTCCACACGACCAAACGGTCTAAACTAGATCATATTATTGTCCACCATTTCAGCCTCTCGTTAAAACTATATATAGACAACTGATCTCAACAGCTTTCATCTTTCTCTTTCCTTCACGTACAAAGTTTCATTTGGAGGATTTAGCTCAATAATCTATCTGGGCTTTACAACATCTATTTCATTTGAAATTTCCATTTATCTCTTCACTTCTGCAAAGGTCATCATACCTATATTTCATCACCTTCCAATAATACAGTTCTCCATTGATTCATGACTATTAATGTTTATATTTTCTCATCTTAATACAACCATCACCACAATATTCGTGTTCCCATTTTCACGTAATTCGATACATCATTATTTTAGAAAATTTATATTTTTTCTTAACTCTTCTGGATACTTCAGAAACAAAGTGTGCTTTTCCCATTCAGCTTCCCTGTTCTTCTGTGAGTCAATCTTCCTCTTTTTATACTAGAAACTCACAAATTATTTTATTCTTCTTTGCAAAGGATTGTTTCTGAGGTGAGGAGCTCTATTACCAATACGATCGACACGCATAGGCCTAGGGTTGTGGCGGTGGTGGTGCACAAAACTAGCTAGGATGTAGTTTATTAACTGTTTTTAAATTACTTCTGATATGTATAATTATAGTAGTGGCTATGATTAAAACGGAATCAATGGCAATATTACTTCCGCAGCAGCAAGATGCTACAGTACGCCGTATGTAGCACACAACGTTCGGAGAAATTCAGACCGATTCCCGCATTTTTATCCTTTTTTATGACGTTGACTTTTCCCTTCCCTTAAAGTTCATTTCCTGTCCCCTCTTCCATCAACTCTTTATGTTTTCCCGGTCTTACCCTTCCAGGACGGCGGGTGAGATTCCAGGAATATCCAGCAAATGGAAAAATCATTTGGTTCACAGAAGTGTTTCGATAGTGAACCAAACAATTTGGGGGAGCGGCGGAAGTCGACGGCCCCGATTTATTTACGGAAGTGAGTGGACTTAGGATAGATCGGCGGGCCGGGCGGAAGTTTCATCTCTTTGCCTGATTGTTTTATTTCCCGGGTTTGTTTATTTTTCTTGCCCTTCTTTTCCCTCTCTCCCTTTCGTTTTCTTTATTACTTTCAAGCGCGCGAGGTAGAACTTGGCCAGCTTTCAAAAAAAAAGAGAACAGAATTCTAACGGACAAAGATTAGCATTACTTTCTATAAAGAATACCTATCTCTATTCCTGACTCTTGATATATATATATATATATATATATATATATATATATATATATATATATATATATGTGTATATATATATATTGTTCTGTTACAACAGAATTTCATCTATAAAAGGAGCCCATAAAAACGTCAAAATATAGAGAGAAAATACTATATTTCAGAGACTGCTGTCTCTCTTCAGGTAGATGAAGAGAGAGACAGCAGTCTCTGAAATATTGTATTTTTCTCTATATTTTGGCGTTTTATGGGCTTCTTTTATTGTATATATATATATATATATATATATATATTATATATATATATATATATATATATATATTATATATATACAGGCTATACAATTATATCACGATACACCCTCCATTCAGGAAATCGCAGACACCCACTAAATCCGAAGAAACATTTATTAGAGACGTTTCGCACATACATGTGCATCTTCAGTCTGTTGAGATAAAAACACATACATATTAGCATTCAATAATAGCAGGATACGTAATATAGTAAAAAGACTAAAATTAACTTGAAATTGACATAAAGGACTAAACATTGACAAGTAAAACTAAGAAGTAAAAAGTACAAATAAAAAACAAATACCAAGGCGCAACCAACCGTTAGTTGAGAAGGAAGGAGGTAGAATGACCTATACTTGGGCAAGAAGTTAAAACGTTGACTATGCCAGATAAAGCGGAGAAGATGAAACTCCACTATTCAACGAGGGAACAAGACGTTTAACATATAATGACTCTAGAGTGGTTATGTAATCAGCGTCTTTAACCGAGCCTAAAATAGAGAAGTGTTGTTTCTTCACCTCTATCTTGCAATTGATTGCGTGGTTTTTTATGTTTGAGTGTTCAGGCCTACTTAATTTTTGACCGGTCCTAAAACTAAAGCCCATGTGACTGCAGTATCTCATCTGCAGCAGCCTCTTAGTCGATCCAACGTAAATTCCGGGACATCCTGCACGTAAATTTGTATACCACGTTGGATCGCATGAACTGCTGCAGACGATCTTTGAAGCAGAAAAAAGAGCCTATTATGCATGGGCTGTTAGATATAAGTTTTATATTTAGACAGGGAATTTCACTTTCTATAATTCTAGTTAGGTGTTGTGAAAATTTGCTATTGTATATACGTATATGGTATGGAGGCATACATTAGTTTCTTTGGTACGCCTATCATTGGAATGGGTGGTTTAAAATGCAAAGTTAAAAGTTTGTTAACAATATCAAAAAATACATTCTTAGGGTACGAGTTTCGTTGGAAGATATTAGATAAAAGATCCATTTCTTTATGAAAGATATCCCAGTTTGATGAGTATTTTATTGCTCTATGAACCAGAGTGGTTCATAGAGCAATAAAATACTCATCAAACTGGGATATCTTTCATAAAGAAATGGATCTTTTTATCTAATATCTTCCAACGAAACTCGTACCCTAAGAATGTATTTTTTGATATTGTTAACAATCTTTTAACTTTGCATTTAAACCACCCATTCCAATGATAGGCGTACCAAAGAAACTAATGTATGCCTCCATACCATATACGTATATACAATAGCAAATTTTCACAACACCTAACTAGAATTATAGAAAGTGAAATTCCCTGTCTAAATATAAAACTTATATCTAACAACCAGCCCATGCAAAATAGGCTCTTTTTCTGCTTCAAAGATCGTCTGCAGCAGTTCATGCGATCCAACGTGGTATACAAATTTACGTGCCAGGGATGTCCCGGAATTTACGTTGGATCGACTAAGAGGCTGCTGCAGATGAGATACTGCAGTCACATGGGCTTTAGTTTTAGGACCGTCAAAAATTAAGTAGGCCTGAAACACTCAAACATAAAAAACCACGCAATCAATTGCAAGATAGAGGTGAAGAAACAACACTTCTCTATTTTAGGCTCGGTTAAAGACTCTGATTACATAACCACTCTAGAGTCATTATATATTAAACGTCTTGTTCCCTCGTTGAATAGTGGAGTTTCATCTTCTCCGCTTTATCTGGCATAGTCAACGTTTTAACTTCTTGCCCAAGTCTAGTCATTCTACCTCCTTCCTTCTCAACTAACGGTTGGTTGCGCCTTGGTATTTGTTTTTTATTTGTACTTTTTACTTCTTAGTTTGACTTGTCAATTTTTAGTCCTTTATGTCAATTTTAATTTAAGTTAATTTTAGTCTTTTTACTATATTAAGTATCCTGCTATTATTGAATGCTAATATGTATGTGTTTTTATCTCAACAGACTGAAGATGCACATTGTATGTGCGAAACGTCTCTAATAAATGTTTCTTCGGTTTTTTTTTATGTGGTTGTCTGCGATTTCCTGAATGGATGTATGTGATATACCTGCATAGCCTGTATATATATATATATATATATATATATATATATATATATCTATAATATATAGACGGGAGCCTCAACAGCAGCATGCCATCCCCTCTACATACACTTCACTATTCACTTTTTTTTTTAATGCTTTCTGCCATTTCTTGGATATTAAGAGCCTTCCTTTCCAGAGCCGCTCGTCCATTCTGTCCTGATCCTTTCCTATTCAAAGAATCTCTCTAATCTTTCCAGTAGCTTATGGTCCCTCGTTCTTTCTATATGAGCAGACCATCACAAAACATCCTGTAACCTACGCTAATATTTGCTCTCTTAGGCACTTCATTTCTTATTCAGAACTTCTATCTTCCTGTCTTTCATTTACCATCTTAATCTTACTGCTAATATTTATACTATTCTATCCTTTCGAAAAGTTCCGGAATCAATTGTTTCTGCAGCATTGTCACTTTCCCCAAAGTGTATATTGTATCCACGACGCATATCAGGTTTGCACCTGTTTCTACCTGTCCTTTCTGTGACTTCTTGAATCAGTCCATCCATAAGGGTACCAGGCAGCCATTCACACACACACACACACACACACACACAAACAAACACACACACACACACACACACACACACACACACATATATATATATATATATACACATGTGTGGGGGATATGCTTAAATATGCACACATTAAATTCTTTATAGAAATAAATGAAGATGATGTTCTCACAGTTAGGTATTGGAGGAATGAGATAACGGTACTAGTACCTTTTATTTCTTTACTCAAATTGCGTATCAATTTGATTCCATGTGTTCATTGCTTTGTTCGTCAGCCAATGAATTCCCTCCACTCCGTAATATGGGGGTTTTTTAATATAAACTCTCCAGAAATATTATATTATATTATTTTCAGATTGTTGGACTCTCATACAGAACTTATAATATAGCAGGTATTATGTTGCTTTGTATACTGTATGAACTGAAGAGTTCATAATAGATAAACGCTGACTTCATCATCTGTAAACTAATCTGAATTACACACACGAAAGAAAATATATATATGAATGCACATTGCAATTTCATGATGGGATGATTCAGGCATACCAATTCCGGTACATCAATAGAACTGATGCTTGATGTTGTACCTATTGCTCTGTTTTATCAAATTTTTAGTAATAATTGCGTTGCTGTATTCCTTTATAACGACAATGGCTGTAAGTGCAGGATAAAATGTAAAGAATATTGTGTTTTGTGGTCTGGGGATTTTCCACTTCTTTTCGGGGAATTGTGGCCCTGTGGGTCCAGTAATGTACTACGCACAGTTACCGTACCGGCTCAAACTCGAAGTCAGTTGTATAGCATCCCCAGAAGACATAAAATGGCTCTTCGAAACCGTGATATTTTGTCTCTTTCTTATAAGTACTACGCGGAACGAAGCTTTATCGTAATTAACGGTAAGTTATAACTGATATTGCTTGGTTTATGTTTTTTTTTCGTGGGTAATGTTATCTTAAGAAGCATTTTTCTGTACCACCTAGTTTAGACTGGTTGGCAAGTACTACCCTACTTAGGCCTATATGGTTCGGTTTGCTCGAGACTTTCTTGTAACGTATAATATTTACGAGACCATTTTACTGACAGTATTACGGAGAGGCTGTTATGATTCAGAAATTATTGCTGTGCTTTATTTACCAGGCTACTGTAGTTTATAGCCAGAAAAAGGGATATCTGCATAAATAGTAGTACTTTAGTGACCTCAAAATGTTTTGGATCTTTGGCTGTCTGCATTCTAGAGCATATTTGTAAGGCGCATGGCAACAAATGTGGATTTTTCACTCTTGTATAGACAACCCAAGTACTGCAGTACACTAATTTTGCGAGTTTATGAATAGCTTAGGTACACTTACTACTAGCTATATAGATATTTGCGCATGGTGTTTGCTCTTTGTCGCCATCAATATATCTTGTTGAAAAGGCAACATTTACCCATTATTACATCACGCTTTTTAGCCAAATGGAAAGGAAACCCGCTTCCTAGTCAGAGTGGACATACATGGTACCCTAAGCTAGGTTATGGTGTATTTCATTCTGGTTACCATTGTTGATTTTGCTGTACAGATCCATTAGATAGTTTACATTTTAAGGTGGTACATTTTCTCAAGTACTACTATTGGTTGGGTTGAGAGGTATCTTTACTTTAAAATGCCCATTTCTGACAAAGTTTGCAATTTGGAAGACTAATCTAATCAAGTGGAAGAGTTACTATTGGTAATATTCTATGAGGAATTCAATTTGCACAAACACTAAATTGAAACCGCAAGTGGTCATACGATGATGGTGCATTTTTTTCAAATTAAAATTGATGAGCATCTTATTACCTACCATGATATTCGCTACCTAATGTAGAAGGGGTTTGTAATTTGTCCAAATCCTTGTCCTTTCATGTTGGACATTTAGTTACATATTGGCCTAACCTAGTTACTTAATGGCCTAACCAATTACAATGCTATACCTGGTCAGGATAAAGTTCCCGGATGGTTAACTATGTCATAAGACCTTTGGATCAAGTTGTCTCTGTGTTTAAATAAATATAGAATAACTGTTAGCAGCCTAATTTTTATCATGAGAAACATTAATATGATGGAACCCTATGAAACCACCTTAGTACATTGGGTTATGTAAATTTATAGACTTTTGCAATTCCAACAGTGATAGGTGACTACCAATAGAAATGGATTTTTGCAGGGGAATAGGGGAACATGTGAACTAGATAAATAAAGGAATGGTTCCTAACTTACTCTTTTGTAATATAACATAACCCAGCATGCTCCTTCTTGATCAAGTACGTCCACCCTGTCTCCCTCCAACCCCTGGAGTTCTTCATGACAGGTTTATTGTAGTGTTAGCATGAATTACAGGGATACATCCTAACCTAACCTAATGTTTAATCCAACCTATGATGTCAGGCTTACTTAACTGGGGTTAGGGTGAACTGGGGACTTCATAAATCATAAGCCAAATTTGCTTGTTGGCAGTAACTTATTTGCTGTCATTATGCTTCCCTTCCAAGCATATGTGACCCAAGACTAGCCTATGGTTTCCTCAATACCACTGTGGTCCCTCATTATTTTTGGACTCATGGGTGCATGTAATAGTTGACAACCCATTTCTGATGAGAGCAAATGTCAAATTGACCCAAATCCAACAAAACTGATCATGTTATGATCATGTCATTTGTAGAATTGAAAATGTATGAATGTGTTCCTTCCATTTCAAAGTTTTCTGAGTAACTCCAGTACTATATTTATTATCCAAATTCATTTACCTCTGAGTTAGGCTAAATTGTGTTCAGAGTCTGCTCACATTCAAACTTTGTTGCAAGTTGGGTAGATATTTCCTTTTGTACAGTATATAATTTTGATGAATATCATGCCAGCATATTATGCAGGCCATAGAAAGAAACAGGTGTGGAATTGAAATGTACGCACTAGGCAATGGAAAAGAGGAAAAGTTTTCAAGTTTTGGTATAGATAGGTAGAGGAAAAGGTAGAAATGTGCACAGGGAAAAGAGACAAGGAAGCTGAAAGGCAAGTGTTAAGGGCAGAGTTGATAATTTGGGGAAAGGAATTAGCATGGAGATGTGAAATGGGTAAAGTATATTAGAGGTGTAAATGCAGAACTTAAAGAGATAGGAATAGTCAAATGATGAAGGTCCTGTTTTGAAAGTAATGTGAATGAAGAGGATAAATGTGCACTAGAGGTTACTAGTATGACAGAGGGACTAGTAGAGAATATATTATCTGAAGTGGATAGGGGGCCTTTAAGAAAGCCCATGGGCTGTTACAAATAACTTTGGTTAGCTGATCAGAGTATATGAAAGCTTTATGAAGGAAGGAAGAGGAACGGAAGCTATGCAATAACTGAAGGTGATGGAGAAAAGACAGAGAAAATATATAAATCAGTAACAGTCAGTTTTAGTTTCTTACCAGAGATAACAGATGAAATCATTATAGTAGGGCTTCTACAGGAAGAGTACCACTTTATAAGTATTTGTGAATCTTGAGAAAGCATTTGATTAAGTATCAAGACATTTAGATAGTCATTACTAGCGGTGGGTTTCAAAAAACTCATTGAGCCAGAAATGTTCCTGTACCCTGGCATCTCCCATAGATTGTTATGGTTCATGAATTTTTCATTTGAGGTACCAAATGTTTAGGTTATAATTGCTAGAGGAATGGTGAAAGGATAAGATGCAGCAAATTTTGGCAGGAATTTTGCTACATAGGTGCAAATGTTTTAAGCTGTTCCCTTTCACAGGAAGAATATCTGGGTTTTACTTACAAAATGTTTGTGTATTTGTTATGATGCACAGATAAAGTTATCCTTAGTCGATTAACAACAGCACTTAAATCACATTGTCAGGAACAGTGAGAAAACGCCCTTCTTTCATCACCACGTTGTATGGCAGTTATTGAAAGTTACCAGACTTTTTTTCCTTAAGCATCTCTCCTACTTTTTGAATGAGAGCAAGGCTATACAGGCAGTCCCCGGGTTACAACAGGGGTTCCTTTCTTGAGACGCGTCGTAAGCCGAAAATCGTCGTAAGCCGGAACATCGTCAAAAATCCTAAGAAAACCTTACTTTTAATGCTTTGGGTGCATTGAAAACTATGTAAACTGCATTCTTATGGCATTTTTCATCAAAAAAAACCTTCAAATATTTATTATTTTCCATTTTTGGTGTCATATTTCATCTGCCAGATGAGCGTTGTAGGCGTCGTAACCCTGGAACATGTGTCGTAACCCTGGAAATAATGTCTGATGAATATAATTGAAAAGTGTCGTAACCTCGGAACGTCGTGAGCCGAGACTGTCATAACCCGGGGACTGCCTGTAATATAGTATACAGTATAAGAGAAGTTGAGGAAGAAACCGCAAGGAAATCCTACTTCATCATCAGCAGAAATTAGGCACTTGATGCCAAGTATACTATTTGCATATACGTATAAACTGTTGTGCATCTGGGTTGTATTGGACAGAGTTGCCAAGCTTATTGATGTTAAACATTGCCATTGATCTATCCCTAATATGAATGATACAAAACATTGTCATTAATCTATTCCTATATGAATGATACAAAACATTGTCATTGATCTATCCCTAATATGAATGATACAAAACATTGTCATTGATCTATTCCTAATATGAATGATACAAAACATTGTCATTGATCTATTCCTAATATGAATGATACAAAACATTGCCATTGATCTATCCCTAATATGAATGATACAAAACATTGTCATTGATCTATCCCTAATATGAATGATACAAAACATTGTCATTGATCTATCCCTAATATGAATGATACAAAACATTGTCATTGATCTATTCATAATATGAAAGATACAAAACATTGTCTATTCCTAATATGAATGATGCAAAACATTGTCACTGATCTATTCCTAATATGAATGGTACAAAACATTGTCATTTATCTATTCCTAATATGAATGATACAAAACATTGTCACTGATCTATTCCTAATATGAATGATATAACTGGCATTGCATATCTTTAGAAATTAGTATAGGTATGGTTATCGTAAACTTGAGAATAAGTCTTTAAAATAGCATTTTGATATTTCCTGTCACAGTAGATAATATAAGAACATATTCTTTACAGGTTAAGAGTGAATTCTATATATTTTAACGAATGGAGAATGAGAGATAATTAGGGCAGTGTGCTGCCTCCTTATCAACAAAGGATCACTTCACCTAAAGACAAAGGTACAGTATTATATATTATGGTATATTGCAGTGTTACAAGATTAATCCTAATGAATGCCCATAAGCTGATTAGAATAGAAACTCTAATTGACTTTGCTTCGTTAATATACTATAGAATATCTTTGAATAATTGTGAAATGTGAGTAGCTTGTTGGGTTGAAATCTAATCAAGATGGGATTGAATTAGTATACTATTTTATGGAAATTTCAAAAAATTTCCACTAGGTAAAGATTATGTGGTGAATGTAAAGAAGTATGTAAAACATTTCATGAGAATCAGACAGGTTTTGAAATGGTGTGGATCTATTTGTAGTTTTTAGTTTTTATTGGAAGCAACTGGGAATATCCAGCAAAGTACAAGCTGTCTGTATGTAGTATTGCCTTCCATGGGCCTCTCATTCAGTGCTCCTTATAGCTTCCTCTGTTAACATACTTGTTTTAGTCTCTGATGGTCACCAACTTTTAGATGAAGCTCTTTGATATACTGCCTTTTTCCCCTTAAATCTTAAGATAATATTACCATCACTTCCTGAGTCAGTCATGCTGTTATTCTAATTTCTTAATGCCCTTCTAAATGTTTGCCTGAGTACTCTTGTTAAATGCCTTTTCAATTTCTACTAACAAAAAATGGACCTTGTTTGTTTTTACTTAGCAGGTGACAGGTGTTTATTTTTTGTATTTCTTCAACCTTTTCTATAGCATCTTCTCTCATACCTTTATGACATGCTCCAAAGTTGTTTCCACTGTATTTCCTCATAGTATTTCATTTACTTTTTCTTTGGACAATATTGTCAAAGTACTCATTTTCCACACTTCTGGCCTCAAGTCTCCCTTTGTATTGTTTTAATCTATGCTTCATGTTTTATATACTATGTGCTTATCAGCTTTTTAAATTAATAGTTCTCTAGTTGATTTAGATCTCTTGTTATTCCTCAAACCATGAACTTTAGATTCTTTAATATATTTACTGGATTTGAAATGCATTAGTATTTACAACAGGAATAAACATTGGTTTGCACTGGTTTTATTTGTAAGACAGTACGTAGTGTTTTTTCAGGTTTCAAATACAGATTCACAAATGGAGTGGTAATCCTTGACCTGCATAATATTAACCAGTTTCAGTGCTGGAATAACTTGGCATAGGAGGTGGTGAATTCGAGGATTTACCTATTTTGTAGTTCATAAACTGAAGAAAGTAAAAATCCCGAACTACGAATGGAGTTATGTAAGGAACTGTAAGTATATTTAGGGCAGTCCATGTTGATAGTGGTCAAAACGAAAGTTTCATGTAGTCAGTTCTTTGTTTAGAATGTAGTAAATTTTGAAATCCTGTAGGATTAAGGGGTCAGTAACTTTCATTGAGTGGATCATTCGTAGTATATATTGGTGAATTTGAAAGCACAAGTGATATTGGTATTTGGAAGCTGAAATTTTTAAGTAATTTAGTTAATTTTCTACCGTTAATAATGGTTAAAGTTTCATTTGAAGTATATAAAGTTCATAAAAGATTCATGAAGAGTTTATGAGCATAACGTAATTTAAGTTACAATATTCTCTTCGTAAGAAATTTGACATACTTATTGAAGCTACTCCCCAGAAAGTTTCAACTTCTTTGGATAAAAAATTTACTCTTTTCTTATACAGTATTTGAACATCTAGAAATGTTCTAATTTAAGCATTTTTACAGGGAATAGCTATTATTTTTAATAGCCCTTACAACCAAAATGCTCCATGGAGAGGCCTACAAATTGCAACTACAGCGGAACCACTGCTTTTTAAAGGAACAGAATACAGTTAATTCAGCAGATGACTTTTCTCCTATTTTGTACACGGCACTGAAGGCTTTGCACAACTACATACTTACCCAGCAGATTTCACTTGCAGGTGCAAAGCCATCTTAATCAGAAGGTAATGCATAGGAACTCTGTAAAGTACATTTGACCAAAAGAAGCATTTGAAAATTTAATGTATAATTGAGAGTTACTTTTAACTGATTCGAACCAGTGATAAACATAACTAGTTCATCAGTTCAATTTATTTTAATTGATTTGTACTCTAAAAGATGTAGCATGATTATAGCTAAAAAATAGCTGCTGTATAGTTTGCCATTTTTTACTTTTTAAATTATTTTTAAAAGTCTTAATTTCAAAACATTTGTGGTACAGTATTTGACAGAACGGACCTATACAAGTGCAAGTCCTTTCATTTTACATTCCCAGAAGCTTCACTTAGAGCAGTTGACTTACAGCAGACAAAATACCATGTAAAAATTCATAATAACTCAGTGGTATCCAGATGGTCATTAAAGGTTGTACTGGCAAGATGCATTTTGTTGGAATGGACTTTCTCTGCATTCATAGGATTGTACGTTTTTTTCTGACCATTCTAGTTTGTTTCTTTACGTGATCCTTTGTCTCTTGTGATTCTCTCTGTAACATTCAGATTTACTATATAATGCAGTTCAGTATGCAGCAATATTCCAGTTAATGCAAAGAAGATTATCAATCTTTGATAAAGTGGTTTTTTATAATTATCTGTTTTACAGCGTATTTTTACGACTTCTATTTACTTATCATGATACTGTGTTAACAATTCATTACACCTGTGCCATTGGAGCATAGAAGTTGAGCATAGAAGTTGGTTTTCTCTTACTGAGGTTATTTAAAGAAAATGCTGTCTGTGCTCTGCTAAATTTGAGGGCATGATTGCTGTCAGCATGAAGCCAGTGATGCTCTGGAACTTGTATATGTACCTCCTTTTAAGTTTATGCTTTTCTTGTCCAGTTGCTTGACTATACTGCAGGCTCTTAACACCCAGAGCAGAATACTTCTTGACTATACTGCAGGCTCTTAACACTCAGACCAGAATACTTCTTGACTATACTGCAGGCTCTTAACACCCAGATCAGAATACTTCTTGACTCTACTGCAGGCTCTTAACACCCAGAGCAGAATACTTCTTGACTATACTGCAGGCTCTTAACACCCAGAGCAGAATACTTTTTCTTGGACCAAAGGATCATTATGAAAAAGAAAGTGGTTTATCAGTCATTTAGACTTCCTGAACATTTACCATAAGAATATTTTGGATTAGGTAGACCACCTCATTCTCCTAACTTCTAGACTTACATTGTCATATTGTTCTGATCCATTCTATGTAATTTGGGAGGCAATTTGAAACAGTTGGAGAGTTGCTCGTTATCATGAAACATACGAAAGCCCACTTGTTTTTTCAGTGGATTTAGGATTCGACTGCTTTCCCCTCATCGTCATAAGTACTATGTTTTGTTGTGGCTTTTGATTAATTGATTAAACGTGTAGTAGGGATGAAACTCTGTGTACAAACACCCACTTATTTCTAAAGTGAATTTAGGATTCAACTGCTTTCCCCTCTTGTCATAAGTACTGTATTTTGGTGTGGCTTTAATTCATTAAACATGTTTAATAGGGATTAAACTCCTCTGCGTTTGACTAACAATGCTCCCCTATTCAGTACCAACATTCGCTTAATTTTTGTGGAATTTGCCAGTCTTCAGTACTTTACATTTTGTTCCCTCAGTAGGCAAGAGAGGGTATACTTTTATACTTTGAATACAGGGTTGTGGTTACTTCATACTCAAAGTGGTTGATTGCACAGGATTGTGCAACATTTGTTTTACGAACTTGCCTGGGATTTCCTTTTGACATTCTGTATACCACAGAATCTGCTTTAGTACAGACCACTGAAATCAGCCTACTGACTATAAATAGTATTTGATATTAAGTATCATTTAGCTTTTGGGAAAACAAGTATCAATGTGCATGAAGCAAAAAGTATGTTAATAAAACTCTCCCAGTGCAAAAGTAAAGAATTTTGTGGGAAATATTGCGACAGGCACTAATGGATTAAATGTACACGAAGCTAAGGTATCTTTCGCAAATCAAATGTTTTATTAAAGATGCGAGTAATATTTTGTGTGACAGGCATTAATGAATTAGGCAGGTTTTTAGCTTAGTTCATAAAAGTTCAGTTTAATACAAAATCAGTATGTAACTTACAAATTTTATTCAATTAAAGGGGTACAAATAAGTTTTGACTTGCTATTATTCTATTTGGTATTTTCAGGCGAGAGTTTGTACTAGTAAAAAGATATGTATCTAAACTTGAATGTCTAAACTTAGGTATTTTCTCTTCCAGATGCAAGTAGAGTGAGCAATGAAAGAGAAAATGAAAGTTGCTCTGAATCATCATATAGTAAAACTTGACTTGCTTTAAGTGACAGCCCCAGCAGTTTCTGCAGGACAGACAAGATAATCCTTAAGCAAGGAGTAACAACTGTCTTTGCTCACGTGGAGAAGTCGGCTCATTAGTAGCTAAATTTCCAATTTCTTTATTCTACATTTCTTCCATAGTGGTAAACTATCTTCAGAAGGAAAGGTAGATGGTTTATAAATAGGAAGGAGCTGAACAATGCTAACTGAAAACTCACATTCTTGTTGCCTGCTGTTATACATGGACTCCTGACAATGTGTTTGCGTATGTATACTACATGATTGACTTTCAGGACACCAGGCATTTCTCTGGGTATGTCTTGTCTTCCAATGCAAGTCCTTCAGGTCCTTGAAGGGAGATCTGTAGGACCCACAATGGAGAGGAAGTCATAACATGTACCAAGAGAAATGCCTGGGGTGTCCTATATAGTACTTCTGCAAGCTCACAATCATTGTTGGGTGTGTTGTATATCAGGAGGCAACGAGAACGTGAGTTTTCCGTTTGCATTATTCGACTCATTTATAATAAACCATTTACCTTTTCCTCTGAAGATAGTTTGCCACTACAGAAGAAATGTAGACAAAAAAGTTGAGCTAAATAGCTAGAACTGAGCTAACTTCTCCATGTAAGCAAGACAGTTGAGAAATCAGAAATTTACTGCTTGTTGAAGTTTTAATAATTCTGGAAATTTTTACTTGATTCATGAAGTGCTACATCTCAATGGATTATAATTCTAGAAATGCTACATTAAAGTTTATTTGAACTTTCAAGAGATACTAATGAATAATCATGACTTGACTATGTCAAGACTACAAAAGCAGATTTTGTTTAACTGAAGGTTTGGGTGTGAACACAGCAATGGCATTCTAACCAGTCATCCAAGCACTTTGCCACCAGAAAATGGACATGTTTGTAACCAGGCGATAACAGGACCATGTTGAAGTTCCATCATCACAGTTGCAGCGGTTATTAATGCTTCGTTGATGGAATATGAATGGTAGTTAACCGACGTCCTTTACCTTGAATGTGATGTTCCCTATCTGTCACTTCAGGACCTGGAAGAGGTTCAAGCAGCTTCGTACTAAATGTCCTGGAACGCTTCTGGATCAACTTACCCACGCCCGGAGGCTGTGTATGGAAAATGGAATATTTCTGTAGCAAAGGTGCCAGACTCTCCACTATGAATAGAGACAAGGGCCCCCCCTGTCTGATTGCTGTCTGCAAGCATGAACACTTTTCCTTCTACCTCTCATGGAGTCATTGACTTCATCAATGTCACCAAAATTATGTTTTTTCCATTGCCCCTGGGACAATCGCTGCTTCCTCATTGACATCTGAGTGGATGATGATACCATCTAGTTCATATCCAACAGTCCGTTCCTGGTTCTTCCATAGGTTTCAGTGAACAAGATGGGTCGAGCGGGTCTGTTTAAGTCCATAATGTCTGAGGATTTACCAAGGTGGCGATGTCATACTTCATCAGGGTCGGCCACAGTTTACACTGCTATCTAATTTTGTGCATGATTAACAGTTTGCACAATGACACCACTACTTACTGGTATCTCCCATTCAGTGAACTGGTATCTCCCATTCAGTGATCACAAAGTACTCTATGTCTCAAGCCTGCTTAGCAAATCTCTCCATATAAGTGAATCTGCGGAAATAGAACAATCTGGTAGATTTACATCCATGACTACAAAATGATAAATGAAACTCCCATCATGGGTACTGAATTACAGACTCAATAAGTGCACTAGTTTGAAATTAAATATGAATATATAAACATTCAGAAGGCTTGCAACCTCTGCTGGCAGGTTAATAAAGATTTTTTTTATTACTATGAGATTCAGGGCCTCTGTAACACGGTTTTTTCGCAATAACTTTTTATCTATGCATTTCATAAATATAACGCTTATCCAGAATACATATTATGTCTACACATAAATTTTGACTGTATTCTGCATTACGTAGGTTGAATAAATTTGGTACTTATAATGTAAAAATGACCTTTTTTGAAGACGGGCCAACTTACTCAGAAAAGGTTTCCTACGCACTCGTTACGTAACTTATGACAGCATTTCTTCCCTCTTTCTCGATGGATGATTGGCTATACGTAACAAAGGCTAAACCTCTGGCAACAATGTCATACAAATTTAAATACAAGCAAAGCAGTACACCTTTATGAACTCTGGAACCCCTCCACTGATAATTGTCATAATGAACAAACCAACAACATATGTTAATAAATACAAAAACACTTCGATTATTAGTCTAACTCCCAAAATAGGTTTCCTAAGAAATTACAGTCTACTTTATAGGTCACAATCAGATTGACAAGATGTAGGGAATAGTTGGTAATTTTCAAAAACATAGTAGACAAGCTTGATCTGATAACTGCTATATCCAATGTCAAGCAATTTTTATTTATTGGCTATCTACCTATTTACTGAAAAAAAAAATAGCCGGTACCGTATATTGGCTTTAAACTTTCACCAATAATTATCGTCAGAATGATGACTTCATGAGGCTCCACCCACTTTCGCTTCGTTATAATTCAGGATAACACTGAAGCCTACCATGAGCACTGTTGGATTAGAAAATTTAACATCTGTCTATAAAAACTAATTTCTCGAGTAGTTGTAAGAAGTGCTAAATGATCCTCAAGGATCCCAGCAGTTGGCCTAAACTTTTATTTCATGTATATTACTGCTATACTGTTGCGGCACTACTGCTACAGTAGTATTACTACGCTAGCGCTCATACCCCACCCACATCTATGTATCGTTCCGCCATTCATAAAGTCTTTGGGTTTCAGAGCCAATGGAGTTTCTGTCTGGTGGATGGGCGGGGCAACATTTCGTCAAAAGGTTTGTTTACCTTGCTTACGTAATGAATGTTTTTCGACTCTTGGCTCGTAATCATTGGCCATGGCGTCGGCTAGAGCATTTTTACTCTATAAAAATTAAAACTATCGGGTTTAGGTTATTGATAATGCTGACAAAATTTGTGTGTGGTTGTAAAATATACATAGGTCAACTTTCAGCTACATCCGATGCTTTGACAAGGAGCTAAGTCCAAAAAACCGCGTTACAGAGACCCTGAATCTCATAGTAGGTTACTGTGCATTTAAATAACTTATTTTAAGCATTTAAAAAGTTAATTTCAGTAAAAAAAAAAAAACCGGCCTTTTTATGTATTGGTAGTGTACCGGTATCTGCAATTTCTTGGTAGATCAATGTTGCCAAATTCTACCATATAGCAGTACTACGTACCATATAAAGCTTACATGTAGTGAGTAATTTTGTAGACTCGTGTAATAACATGAGATATTCAATTGGAATAAAATAAAATGCCTTTATTAATTACTTTCAGTACCTATCCTTCTACTCACTTCGAGTCTTCAGACTGTCAGTTGCAATTGAAAAAGGAATGCAGTTTTGTACAAACACTTACATCAGTGGAAGGCGGGAACCATCTTCAGGGTTTTGCAAGTGAATGGGAAGTTGAAAAGACCTATTAAAACCATCCTCAGTTGCACAGAGCTTATGGAATATGCTTCTCCCTTTCCATTCCCATATTATAGCCAATGGGCATATAACGTTGAAAGCACAGCTGCTCGTCCATTCCCATATACATAATTCTTGTGACTCCTTTTCAGAACTTACTCCTGAAAAAATAAAAATTAAATGACTTACGACAATTCCAAGACAATTTAAGTTGTCAAAGAAATATCCAGCAGATTATTGATTCTGACATATTACTAAATTTTTTAACTACTTTGCAACAGATTAAGTCCAAATAAATAAGAGAACCATAACAAAATTACTTGACAGGACTGTACCTTAGTTTATAAAGGCATTTAATTACAAACTAATTTATTCAGTGCAATTATAGTATACTAAATTATGCTTTATCTAGATTATATAATCTAGAATTGCTAAAACATTACAGGGGTACTTCAAACTGTCGTATTATCTGATTTCCCATATGGACTCACAAATCCATCTGATAGGTTAAGCCCCTTCCACACAAGGGGCAAATGCACGGCCGCGCAGACTTAAAAATTTTGGGGGTGGATGACGATCACGAGTGTGGTCCAAATCACAGGTTCGCCTATCTGTGCCTTGGACTGTTTGATCTGATAACAGTTTCAAAGCGAGAGAACTATGAGCAAATTTAGAGTGCCCGTCGTGTCAAGGACACTTCAATACTTTGAGCCATTACTCCAAAACAACTCTCAATTTTCCCATTACTCCAAAACAACTCTCAATTTTCCCATTACTCCAAAACAACCTCTCAAATTTTCCCCATTACCTCCAAAACCAACTTCCAAATTTTCCCATTTACTCCAAAACAACTCTCAATTTTCCCATTACTCCAAAACAACTCTCAATTTTCCCATTACTCCAAAACAACTCTCAATTTTCCCATTACTCCAAAACAACTCTCAATTTTCCCATTACTCCAAAACAACTCTCAATTTTCCCATTACTCCAAAACAAAACTCCAAATTTTCCCCTTACTCCAAAAAACAATCTCAATTTCCCATTACTCCAAAAAAACAACTCTCAATTTTTCCATTACTTCCAAAAAACAACTCTCAATTTTCCCGTTAATCCAAAACAAATCTCAATTTTCCCAATACTCCAAAAACACTCTCAAATTTTCCCATTACTCCAAAACACTCTTCAATTTTCCCATTACTCCCAAAAAAAAAAAAACTCTCAATTTTCCATACTCCAAAAACAACTCTCAATTTTTTTCCCATTTACTCCAAAAACAACCTCTCAATTTTCCAATTACTCCCCAAAACAAACTCTCAATTTTCACAACAAAATACCCCTTCCAAAACAACTCTCCAATTTTCATTTTTAGTCCCAAAACAACTCTCAATGTTTTCCCCATTACTTCCAAAAACAACTCTCAATTTTTCCCATTACAAACCAAAACTCTCAAAAATTTTCCCATTACTCCAAAACAACTCTCAATTTTCCCATTACTCCAAAACAACTCTCAATTTTCCCATTACTCCAAAACAACTCTCAATTTTCCCATTACTCCAAAACAACTCTCAATTTTCCCATTACTCCAAAACAACTCCCTCCAACCCCTCAATTTTCTTCCCAAAACAATCTCTCAATTTTCCCATTACTCCAAAACAACTCTCAATTTTCCCATTACTCCAGATTACATTTAACCATTCACCATTAAGTTAGCATTACTCTATAAATTTACTTGGCAATTATATGAGACGTTGAAACTAACTTTTGGCCCTTACTTTAGTACAATGAAGGACCATTTACGTTGAACTCAAATCAACTCTTTCAAAAAGCTCCCACACACAAAAAAATGAACCTTTAAAATACGGACAATACGGCACTTTACAATACAAAAATTTCTTAAATACACCTTCCTTACACATGCAATTAGAGACCAGTGAATTAGCATTTCCACAAGAAATTACTTTACGTTAAGATATCTGAAAACATAAATGGACAATTTCTTTTCTCTACAGCAATTTGGGGAACTGGCAAGGAAAAATATGCATAGTTTTGAGAAAAACTAAAGCATATATACTTACAATTTTACTAGTTCTATGGAATGAACTACATGCCCTTGCAGAGTTATCAAAATTGCTACATGCTCAGGCAAAACCACACCAACTTAATCCATGCTGCAAACACCTGTATTTCACTGGACATTGTACTCTCCTGATGATTAAGTAACATACAAATCTATCTTGGAAAATCGCTCTGCAATTAACACCTGAAGAGAGAATTTATGTCAGGTATTTGCGTTTCCACTGTTAAAATGTACTAGCTGCATTCCCGTGCTAAAGAAGTACCAGCTCCATTCCCGTGCTAAAAAAAAACACCAGCTCCATTCCCGTGCTAAAAAAAACACCAGCTCCATTCCCGTGCTAAAAAAAAGCACCAGCTCCATTCCCGTGCTAAAAAAAAAGCACCAGCTCCATTCCCGTGCTAAAAAAAAGCACCAGCTCCATTCCCGTGCTAAAAAAAAGCCACCCAAGGCCTCCATTCCCGTGCTTTAAAAAAAAAGCACCATCTTTTCCCCATTCCGTGCTAAAAAAAAACACCAGCTCCCTTCCCTCGTGCTAAAAAAAAAACAAACCAGAATCCTCCATTCCCGTGCTAAAAAAAAACACCAGCCCTCCATTCCCTGCTAAAAAAAAGCCCACCAGATCCATTTCCCTGCTAAAAAAAAAGCCACCAGCTCCATTCCCGTCTAAAAAAACACCAGCTCCATTCCCGTGCTAAAAAAGCACCAGCTCCATTCCCGTGCTAAAAAAAAAGCACCAGCTCCATTCCCGTGCTAAAAAAAAGCACCAGCTCCATTCCCGTGCTAAGAAAGCACCACTCCATTCCCGTGCTAAAAAAAGCACCAGCTCCATTCCCGTGCTAAAAAAAAGCACCAGCTCCATTCCCGTGCTAAAAAAAGCACCAGCTCCATTCCCGTGCTAAAAAAAAGCACCAGCTCCATTCCCGTGCTAAAAACCAGCACCAGCTCCATTCCCGTGCTAAAAAAAAAAGCACCAGCTCATTTCCCGTGCTCAAAAAAAAGCACCACTCCATCCCTTGCTAAAAAAAAGTACCAGCTCCATTCCGTGACTAAAAAAAAGTACCTCCGGCTCTATTCCTTGCTAAAAAAAAGTTCCGGCTCCATTCCCGTGCTAAAAAAAAAAAAATAAAAAAAGTTCCAGCGCCATCCCGTGCTAAAAAAAGTTCCATCTCCATTCCGGTGCTAAAAAAAAGTATCAGCTCCCATTCCCGTGCTAAAAAAAAAAGTAACAGCTCCAATTCCGTGCTAAAAAAAATAGAGCCAGCTCCATTCCCGTGCCTAAAAAAAAGTTACCCGCTCCAAAAAAATTCCCGTGCTAACCAAAAAAGTACCAGCTCCATTCCCGTGCCTAAAAAAAGTACCAGCTCCAAAAAAAGTCCGTGCCTAAAAAAAAGTAGCAAATAGAGCCAAGAAGAAAAAAAAGCCCCCCCAGCTTCCCGTTCCCGTTCTAAAACAAAAGTACGCAGCTCCATTGCCCGGTTGCTAAAAAAGTACCAAAAAAGCTCCATTGCCCGTGCTAAAAAAAAATACAGCTCCATTGCGTGCTAAAAAAAAAGTACCAGCTCCATTGCCGTGCTAAAAAAAAGTACCAGCTCCATTGCCGTGCTAAAAAAAAGTACCAGCTCCATTGCCGTGCTAAAAAAAAGTACCAGCTCCATTGCCGTGCTAAAAAAAGTACCAGCTCCTTGCCGTGGCTAAAAACAAAGTACAGCTCCATTCCCGTGGCTACAAAAAGTACCAGCTCCATTCCCGTGCTAAAAAAGGTACCAGCTCCATTCCCTGTGGCTAAAAAAAGTATCCGAGCTCCATTCCCTTGCTAAAAAACTAACCAGCTCCCAATTCCCGGTGCTAAAACAAATCCAGCTCCATTCCCGTGCTAAAAAAAAAGTACCAGCTCCATTCCCGTGCTAAAAAAAAGTACCGCTCCATTCCCGTGCTAAAAAAAAGTACCAGCTCCATTCCCGTGCTAAAAAAAAAAAAAAAGTACCACTCCATTCCCGTGCTAAAAAATTGAAAAAAAGTACCACCCATTCGTGCCATAGCAAAAAAAAAGTACCGGCTCCATTTTTTTCCGTGCTAAAAAAAAGTACCAAAAGCCCCCATTCCCGTGCTAAAAAAAAGTACCAGCTCCATTCCCGTGCTAAAAAAAAGTACCAGCTCCATTCCCGTGCTAAAAAAAAGTACCAGCTCCATTCCCGTGCTAAAAAAAGTACCAGCTCCATTCCCGTGCTAAAAAAAAATACCAGCTCCATTCCCGTGCTAAAAAAAAAGTACCAGCTCCATTCCCGTGCTAAAAAAAAAGTACCAGCTCCATTCCCGTGCTAAAAAAAAGTACCAGCTCCATTCCCGTGCTAAAAAAAAGTACCAGCTCCATTCCCGTGCTAAAAAAAAAAAAGGTAACCAGCTCCATTCCGTGCTAAAAAAAAAAAGAAAAGAAAAAAAAAAAGTACCAGCTCCATTCCCGTGCTAAAAAAAAGTACCAGCTCCAATCCCGTGCTAGAAAGTACTCAAGTGGTGAAAATTAAACTTACATTTCAAGCCTTAACATCTAAATCATTATACTTCATAAGGAAGGGCCGATAAATCGATTAATAGGTTCCGATTAGACGAAATACGCTAGGAAAACTAGCCAAACCAGACCTGCCCAAAAGATGCCACAGTTCCCACCCCTCTCCCCTGGCCCAGGTCTTTTTACGCTACTGAAATCATGGCAAAGCTACCTCCGATCTTTCAAGCTTAAAATAAAACACATCTCAGGTACAAAAATTGAAATTGCGTAAAGATTTTATCACTACCTCTACCACTTACATAAACTAGGGCACCTAAAAATAACGTACAAAATGTGAATTTGTATTATATTCACCCAAAACCTACTTCCTTTCCCAGGGTTATGTTCCAAATCTTGAACTTTCACCATGCTTTACTATCGCCACAAATATCAACAGAAAGTATAAGCCTAAAACAAAATTGCACTTTTTGCCTATATGTCAAGCACTCTGGAAACTAATGCTATAAAAAAAAACCAGAGGCACAGTATGACTACCTTAAGGGAGAACTAGTTTTTCACCAGCAAAGTCACTACTTGGTCTATACAGACGGCCAAGGTGTTTCTAGTTTTACTATGCGAACTACAACGGAATTACTTTCAAATTTCGGGTACAACCGCGCAAAACTATTAAATTTTCAGTAAAGAACAGTAGAGGGTAAGACTACACACACAATGCTATTGTTGTCTTGCGGGATTCTCACAGCAACAACTTATCACCAATTCAATTAACATTCTAATTCATTAGAAAACAGATTTATGAAAAATGGACTGGCCCTATGAAGCCAAGCAATAGGTACAGTCATCCAGCGCTAAAGACTGAGAAAGTGAGATGTGGTGATTGGAAGCAAAATGGAAGAAACCGGGAATGGAGGAGAAGCAAAATGCTAAAAAAAATGGGCGCGACTGGGGGACCAAGGCCCGCCGAATACTACCTTAAATGACATAAGTGCGCTACGTGAGTTGTACTGACGACACTATCCCAAAAACTGCGTTCATTTGATTAGACTAAAGGCGCCCACTACGTAGACATCTTGTTCAAATTATTATACACAGAGTATAATAAATCTATGGTAAATGACTTAAATAATGGTTGCTTTGCTTACTGTATCTAACTACAGTATCACTATTACTATTATCATATAGTTACTGTATTACAGAATATAAACCGCCATGTACACGTAATTTCTTACACCGCTCATCAGAAAAAATAATATAATCTTTCAGATCCACAACCACTACAAAGTTAAAATTAAATTTACACCTTCTGCAATTATTAGTAACTTCCAATTAGATCAAACTTCGTCAGCCAACGACATCTGAAATCGGAGACCTGTCCCGGGATAATACTCCAATTCCCACATTGACGATAAAGTTTAAACAGATTACAACCCCTTACTTTTAACACGAACTTTAAGTAACCTCAGTCAAGTTCAGTCCTTTTTTTCTCATGCCACACATGAACGGCATGTTTAGTACCCGGTCTAAGGGCGTGAACGTTGAAACTAAAGGCTAAATATCTCCAGCAGTAAATTTCTGAAAGACCTGTAGTAGTAAATTCAAGGCAATAACTCGGCACGAACTACAAGAAACGATCCCGCGAATACGACAGCCATTAGGGATTGGGGCGTCAAATTTATTTCGTCGTGTTTATTACTGGCCCCTGGGGTCAACTACAGTCAACCCATAACAAATAACTAAAATCTTAATAGGCAGCCCAAATACTATAACTGTAGTTTTCAAAGTACCAGACGCGGAGTTATTACCTAAATCTGCCAAAATAAATTTCCCCCATTAAAAGTATTATTAACGCAGCAGGCTCTAAATGTCTCCAAAACCACTGTACCACGTAAAATTTTTCAATTGCCTAACGTATCACACTGAAGATATTTAATGACACAAAACGCCTTTAATATGTACTTCACACTTCTGTCTACAATTCCTCACTAAATCTGACAATCTGCATTTCCCTATCATTTTGCTCCAGATACCTTCAAAATTCAGCAAACCAAGCATTTCATGACACCTACCTCATCAAAGTTACCACTACGCCAGCTAAAACGCAAAATACATCGATGAAATTAAATTCGGAAATCATAGAAGTCAGTTTTTTCCGGCAATGATTCTTTAGCTGAAGTCTGAAAACTTCACTCAGCCAATCACAGACGCCCATTCATTCCTGTCATTCATTCAAACAAATGGGTGGCCCTGATTGGGTGAGGGGTAGACAAGACTCTATAGGGTGACATCTGTTGACAAGAGTAGTCATTAAAAACTCAGTAAACGGTCAAAGTTTTATGGCAAAAGAATAATTTTTAATTATGCAATTCTGTCGCGAATACAAATAACAGTTACTTTTGTGATCATGAATAGTATCCTGCACTTACATATATACTTGCTTAGCGTAGATATCATTAATTTTAGAAACAAAATACGGAAATTCAGTGACCATCCAGACTGCAAATTCATTACCTCCAAGAAATCAGCGAAAAAAGAAAAGAAAGAGGGTTATGTCCTTTTTATCGTTCCTAATAAGAGATTTAGATATTGAAAACAAAACAATGAAGTTTAATCCGAATACACATACTGACAATTTCTTCATAAGAGCAAATAACCTGATAAACTAAGAAATAAATTACTTTATTAACAATATATTGATTTGTATTGCTAAGAGTTAGGAATTATGGCGGGATCTGAACCATCACCATTACAGCGGATCACACGTAATTCGCTACCAATAATAATATACCTGAGGGGCTTCCATGGTACAGGTAATCTCTCTAGTCATTGTTTTCGCATCAAAGGATATGCATAGGTCGTGCCTCACCAATCCAGATCTATATACATCTATCTTTAACATTGGGTAAATGTGTCTGAAAGCATATTTACCAGTTGAATCGACAATACATTGATAAATAACAAAACATAAATCCAATGAAAACGTGAAATGCAATTTCGATATCCTTTCCAAATGAGGCAGCGCCTGCAGTTAAGGGGCCCAGCCCTACCGCTTACCACTTTTCTAGTCAAAACCCACCAATAGATGGCGGTGAGCTCCGACTAGAAAGCGGAAGAATACAACCAAGATGGCGGCTAGACGAACAAAAAAAAGTTTTCTCGGCCCTATTTTGGAAATTCTTGAATTAGTTTCTGCGTGGTGGAACGACGCTGCGCGCCTTATCCACATTTTTTAATGATTCTTGGCAAGCTTGTTTGTTCTGGCAAGAAAAAATGGCATCGACGGGTCGTGCAGGGTCGAGGTCGAACTACTTACCTGTGCGGAGCGATCAGGTTTTGTCTTGGTTGTTACACGGCCGGGCCCCTGAAAGTGCAAGCTACCCCAACGTTGAATTAGGAATGGGGTTCGCTAGTGAACCAATTGAAGGTCCATTCGTTTGTTTGTATGGTGTTTTTAAGTCGCATGGGACCAGTGGTTATTCAGCAACGGGACAAACGGCTTTACGTGGCTTCCAAACCACGTCGAGAGTGAACTTCTATCACCAGATATGCACATCTCTAACCCCTCAGTGGAATGCCCGAGAATCGAACTTGCGGCCACCAAGATGGCAGGCCAAGACCATACCGATCACGCAACTGAGGCGCTTAGGTCCTATATGTGCAAGCCAGATTAAAATGATTACTAAAGTCTCATTTAAAAACGACGGTAAACATATCTGGTAGTACTTAAACCCATCGCAAGTCATTCCTAAATTACCGTCATTGCCAATGACGAAAACAATGTTCGAGGTAATTACTTGCGTTTTCTTCCACTTCACGAGAAACAATAGAGAGAGAGCAATTGTCATGGCTTTGGGTGACGCAATGGAAGACCAGCCTTCTTTTTTTTCTGATGGGATTATTGGGACACGTCACACAAAGGACAATCACGACATCTCCAATTTCTTATAGTCTCTCCTGGTTTCTTATTATCTTCTTAGTCTCTTATCTCCTTAACCTTTCCTTTCTCGTCTTTTCTTCCGTTCTGTCACCATCAGAAGATTTTAGCATTTTATGTCTTACGTGTGATTTCATTGTTGTAACCTCATGTAACATGTGGGACTATTTGTGGAATGAACGCAGTACACATAATTTACTAATAATATCTGTACATCTTGTATACACATGCATACCTGACCACAGGTGCTGTAAATCCAGTTTGCAATATGGCTCAGTTCATTGCCTTTATAACCAACTCTTTACTTGGCCAATAAAGAAAGAACAAGAAAGAAGAGTGGAAGTGGTCGAGATGAGAATGCTGAGGTGGATGTGTGGTGTCACAAAAAAGAGATAAGATCCGGAATGAATTGATTAGGGGGACAGTCAAAGTATTAGAGGTTAAAAAAAAAAAAAAAAAAAAAAACTCAGGAAAGAACACTCAAATGGTTTGGTCATGTCATGAGGAGAAAAGATGAACACTTATGTAAAATGGTTATGAACATGGAGGTGGAGGGCAGAAGAGGGAGGGGAAGGACAAAGTTCAGGTGGAAAGATAAATTACTGAATGACATGAAGGAAAAAGGTCTAAGAGAACAAGATGTACAGGGCAGAGGAAGATGGAGAAGGCTGACTAGAAATAGCGACCCCATATAGAAAGGGGAAAAGATGAAGGCAAAGAAGAAGGTAACCAACTCTTTACTATGTTGAACCTTGCGAAGATTAACCTAAATATCCGGACATTTCTCATAAATACGAATCAGTTGCGTTTTCTACGAGGTTGTATGAAGATTAAGTGGCCAAATAATTTTCTGGTTGATTTATTCAAGTTACCATTTGAATTGGAATTACTCGTGGCAGACTGGACCTGTACAACTTGTCTTCTGAGCTTAAATGCGAAAAAGTATTACTGAAACAAATAAAATATGAATGATATCAGGCCTAAATTTAGCCCAAAAGGTCTGTAGACGATTTAAATATGACTAAAACACTACTTGAAAAAGACAGAATTTGTAAACTTTATTGGGTTGTGTGTATCAAAAAAAAAAAAAAAAAAAAAAAAAAAAAATATAACATAAAAAGTGTTTTATTAAATAACATTTTCATTATGTATGATTAATTATTGATAAATTAACATAACTCTTGAAATAAGTATACACGTATGATATTTTATATGCGATGTGTGATTTGTTTTTAGTATTTTATTTTAATTATATACTACCTCATGGAAGAATAACAATATTGAATGCACTATTTTTCTGGACACAACATTTCATTACAACATACAAAGACTATAGATTAGATTATATTAGATTATAAAATTTTTGTCACATAGCCAAGCGCCGTACAAAGACTATATCCCTCTCGTAAAAAAAATAAAAAACTACAACCCACTCGATATACGAAAATGCCAAAATTACCCACAATTTCATTACCCCATCTCCCGGGGTCAGAAAGGAAATATTCTTATTCTCAAGACATTTTCTATTTTTTTCTGGTTAAGCCCCGCAATTAAAAAGAATTCTGATGTTTGAAATTGTCCAAGTTAGTTCTTTTCCTCGGGCTGACGAGACGCAAAAAAAAAAAAAAAAAAAAAAAAAAAAAAAAAACCATTTTGGGACATTGCCAATGATTTCTGAGAATACATCTAGACACACTCATTCTTGCAACCGATACCCGAGGTCTACAACAATTTTTTAGAGGGGGGGGGACGAAGTTGCATGCCATTCCCCCTACCCCCTCCCACCGCCCCAAGTGGTCACGGAAGCTTATATAAGCGAAAGGCTCTTATTATAGCTATATGGTCGTGAATAATGTCAAATGCAATACACGATAAACATAATTCTAAACATAACGTTTCTATAAGAGAGAAACACCCAACAGTTTTCTGGAATGACACGGACGCACGAAAAAAAAAATCGCTTAAATATCCAGTTACTCGAAAGGTTGAGAGTAGTAAAAATGAAAAGTGATTCCAACCGCCAATAAGCAGACCCAATATGTTGGCTCTATCTTGTCGATGAATAGAGCAATTTAAAGGTATCTATAGAGCCCAGTTGACAGACCCAAAGGACGACGAAGAGTTGAACTTGTGGAGGATCGTTTAAATCAACCGATTGTTGAAGCTAAGCATATCTTAGTTTCACCAGACCACTGAGCTGATTAACAGCTCTCTAAGGAGGGCTGGCCCGAAGGATTAGACGTTTTTACGTGGCTAGGAAACAATTGGTCACCTAGCAACGGGACCTACAGCTTATTGTGGGATCCGAACCACATTATATCGAGAAATGAATTTCTATCACCAGAAATAAATTCCTCTGATTCCGCGTTGGCCGAGCTAAGAAGCGAACTTCGGACCACAGGATTGGTAGTCGAGCGCGGAAACCCCTCGTCCAACTAGGAATTAACCGGCTGTTGAAGATCCACGTGATGGCTGGACGATAAGATGGCGGAAGGAAACACTGGCTTGAAGTTTACTGAGAGAGCAAGTGGGCCACAATGAAGTTCACAATGGATTGGATAGAGTATGTGGTTGTAAGTGGTATTCTAAGGCAAAAGTGACTTACAAAAGTCATGAGAAAGATAAATGTTTGTCTAACAAAAATATTTTTGCCATTCTGCTATTTAAGATTCTATAGTTTTTTCCTGTTCTCTCTCCAACGAAAGCGTACTTCTACCATCCTGCTACTTTTGTAAATGGTATTCTAAAGCAAAAATGATTGATAAAAGTCATGAAAAAGAGTAAATGTTTGTCTGATAAAAAATGTTCTGCCATTCTGCTATTAAAGATTCTATTTTTTTTTTCTCCAACGAAAGCGTACTTCTGCCATCCTGCTATTCAGGCCTTACGAGATTTTTTTTTTTTTTTTTTTTTTTTTTTTACTTCCTTTTCAACCACAGGTGACCAGACACTATAGATTCTCGCTTAGCTGTTGGCTATTTACCCCTGACCCCCGTCGCCTCTTGACCATTCTTGTCCAGCCCAATTTCCTTCGATTCATCTTTCTCGAGAATGGAATTTTGAGGACATGGGACTCCAGCGATACCTACTCTTTCCAGGCATTTTTTTCCAGATAGCTGGAACGTTTATTGGCAGTGAAGGAAGTTCATCGATCTCACTAAACGTGGCACACCTACAAAAAATTATATCTTTGGTTAACCAGACCACTGAGCTGATTAACATCTCTCCTAGGACTGGCCCGAGGGATTAGACATTTTGACGTGGCTACGAACCAACTGGTTACCTAGCAACGAGACCTACAGCTTATTGTGGGATCCGAACCACATTCTACCGAGAAATGAATTTCCAATCACCAGAAATACATTCCTCTGATTCCACGTTGGCAGAGGAGGGGAGGGGAGAGGGGAGGGGGGGGGGGGTAGAACTCGCAACTATTCGAATCGGTAAGGGAGCACACAACCCACTCGTCCAACGAAGAACTACTACAGCTCATTGTTTAATCATGAAATCCGTTATTATACTTTATTCATTTTATGTCAGTTTACTAGAAATTATATTTCCAGTTTTAGGGTCTGTGTTGACGGCATTATAAGAGAGAGAGAGAGAATGAGAGAGAGAGGAGAGAGAGAGAGAGAGAGAGAGAGAGAGAAGAGAGAGAGAGAGAGAGAGAGAGAAGAAGCCTTCTTTTCAACATAAGAACCAATGTAATTATAGAGCAAACAAGAAATACTCAAAATCCGCCCCGAACCGCAGTGAAATTCCAAAAACATAAGCAGATTAGGGTCATGCGAGTAAACACTCTTCTACGAAGAAATTTATTGATCTTCGTAAGCAGAAGCATTTTTGCATAACCGTGAAATTTTGCAAAGGTAACAGAGAAGCCATACGAAAAATGGACTCTCGATGTATACCATTAATTTTCGTGTGATAATCTCC
>NC_087207.1:66967855-67057855 GCF_015104395.2 Macrobrachium nipponense
TGTATGCAGCTACCTACATATCAAAGAAACTAATGCAAGAGAATTATATATCATATTTCATACAAGAGGAACTTGAGAGGCTGCTGTAGGTAGCTCCAGAGCCACCCTCTTCAACCCCCGTCTGACCATTAATTCAGAATAAATGAGAATGAAACCCGTGAAAGGCAAAGAGAATAATTGAAACAGGACTCCAGCATGGGAGCTGAAGACATCGAGTTATTATATACAGCAACTGATGTGCGTTTTCTAAACACCTACGCCAATGGAGAAAATCCGTTTTGCCTCATAAAGATATATTGAGAAGGAACCTTGCCGAATGCACATCTCGAATAGCTGTGTTGCTGTTCATGCATCTGTATAATTATGTGTTTTTGTTCTGTCGTTTTCTATTGTTAAAATGGAATATCTGTTTTCGGTCTCTCTTTTTCTATTGTTAGAATGGAATATCGGTTTTCAGTCTCTCTTTTTCTGTTGTTAGAATGGAATATCAGTTTTTGGTCTGTCGTTTTCTATTGTTAGAATGGAATAACTGTTTTCGGTCTATCTTTTTGTATTGTTAGAATGGAATATCCGTTTTCGGTCTGTCTTTTTTTCTTGTTAGAATGGAACATAGGAATTAAGCCGAGCACTGGGACTCATAGGATAATTTAGCGCATTTGGTCTAATGTTAGTTTAGGTAAAGTGTTTTTCCTTTTCCTCATTGTATACAATGGTATTCTCCTCTGCTTAAGCTTTCTTCTTTTCTTAATGACCTCCTGGGATTATCTACAGGAATGTTTGAACCATTCGATAATAATAAAGATAGCAATAATAATGATGAAATCTTAATCCTACATGTGTTGATGACTTTTTATGATTATCTTCAAGAATGTTTGGCCAGTTCGATAATAATAATAATAATAATAATAATAATAATAATAATAATAATAATAATAATAATAATAATAATAATAATAATAATAATAATCTACATGCGCTAATGATGTTTAAGATTATCTACAAGAATATTGGCCAGTCCGATGATGATAATAATAATAATAATAATAATAATAATAATAATAATAATAATAATAATAATAATAATAATAATAATAAATTCCTAACTTACATGTGTTAGTGATTTTCTAGGATTATCTATAAGAATGTTTGGACAGTTTGATGATATACTACTACTACTACTACTACTATAATAATAATAATAATAATAATAATAATAATAATAATAATAATAATAATAATAATAATAATAATAATAATAATAATAATAAAAATAATAATATTAATAATGATAATGAATTACTAAATCTAGAGATTTCTTCAGAGCATTCAACTTCCATTTGAATAACTTTAGAAAGGGCAAGTGGGAATAAGGCTTTGGACACTCATCATAAAAACAAATGCGTTATAGCTTGGTGCATCAGAACTTACGAGTCTAGTATAAGCGGCAATGCGTCCCAATGAGGCGCAAGAAACCAGCGGAATGAGCGCTGACATATCTCGAGATCTGAATCCCGTCCAACATTGTCTTTATATAAATCTTCAGCTAACATAGGATTATATATATATATATATATATATATATATTATATATATATATATATATATATAATATATATATATATATATATATGGTGTCCATAAAGTCCTAATACCATTACAAGTTTTTATTTACTGTAAAATGGTACTGGGACTACCTGTATATATATGATATATATATATATATATTATATATATATATATATGTATATACACACTTACACACACATGCATCTATACATATATATATATCCATATAGGATATATATATATATACTATATATATATATGGAGTTGTACCAGCTGGAACTTCTGTTATCACAAACATCCACTCCCTACTGAGAGAGAGAGAGAGAGAGGAGAGAGAGAGAGAGAGACGAGAGAGAGAGAGAGAGAGAGAGAATATTTATATACTATTTTCTATTGCTGGCAAGAAGGGGAGAAAACCACCGGTCTTGCCACTTCATATCTTATTATTTCTATTTTTACTTTTACTATTTTTTTTATATTTTTATTATTTATAGTTTTATTATTATCTATTATTAAGATACTTGTTCCGTAATTATAAAAAAAGAGGCAGAATTGATTACCAGGTATAATTATTTTCATGCCAGAATACTTTGTTTTCATAAAGGCAATACGTACATTGATGTTCCAAGCTAATATAAATTCTAGTGAAAAAAAAAAAAGATTCTATGTGACTTATAGCCGCTTAAATCCTAATTGCTAAGCTTTGTTGCAATTTTCATTCATACTACGTTTTCTTCAGCTTGACATGGACGTAAAACTCAGAGCCTCGTCATTTGTTTTCCGGGCTTCAGCCAGTATCAACATCATATGGCAAGTTTAATTTGTACAGCGTACGCAACGTGTCTCGCTAATATTATTCCCTGCCAAATTTTACCAGCCTTAACTTCCCTCCGTCTTTTACATTCCCATTTTCCATCAGTCAAAACGAATTTGCCACTATAAGTTACCTGAAAATAATATATATGTTTTTTTACTTTTACTTCCTACGTTATATTACCGTATTTGTTTTGGAAAAAAAAAGAAAAAACTCGAACGAGGGAACACGAGAGAAGAAAAAGAAGAAAAAGCAAATGGAAAAGAATGAACCTCACATCAAAAGGAAGTTATACTCTGGCTCCTTCCGCTCTTGTGGGTTTCTTTCGGAGTGAAGATGTAATGAAATTTTCAAACGAGAGAGAGAGAGAGAGAGAGAGAGAGAGAGAGAGAGAGAGAGAGAAGAGAGACTTACTTTCTTTGGTCAAAATCGTAATTATTTATAATATACTGACATATACCCAATCTATATATATATATATATATATATATATATATATATATATATATATATATATATATATATATATATATATATATATATCTATATATATATATATATATATATATATATATATATATATATATATATATATCTATATATATAGTATATATATATATATATATATATATATATATATAACATATACATAGTACACACACACACACACACACACATATAATATATATATATATATATAATATATATATATATATATACACATATATGAAATTCAGCTTTTTACCAAACAAGCGGTGGCTTCAGAGAAAGATGAAGAAAAAGGTAATTATTACATTTACACTTCAACTCCCAAGTTGAAGATGAATTCCCTGTTCTGGAATCCCTTCCAAATCCCTTTCGATGACCTCTGCCTATACTTACAATTTCAGCCTAAATATTAATCAAATATATGCCATTATTTACGAAGACATATAAGGAAGTTCTAATCATGGTATACATTAGTATCCTTATACTTATGTAATCTATGGGCAGTCTCTCTCTCCCTCCCTCCCTCCCTCTCTCTCTCTCTCTCTCTCTCTCTCTCTCTCTCTCTCTCTCCCTATGAAAGCCAGGTCAGCAAGCAGTCTTTCTTTTGTTTTAAATTTTCCTTATGAATTGGAGTATCTTATCATGATCATAAATAATAAGACTATTTTCACTTTTTCAGACCTTGTCCCAAGCAAAACAATAATAAAAAAAGTTAGTCTTCCCTATATACCTACACATGTAAAACCACGGGCCAAAAGAACTGCATTCCCTTCACCTTGGAAGCCAAGAGGGTGTAGTCCATCGCAAGGAGCTTCTTCAGTTACCCCTCCTGATCTGAAGATTCCCATTATGCAAATTTCTTTTCTCTCTCTCTCTCTCTCTCTCTCTTTTTTTTTTTTTTTTTTTTTTTTTGCTAGGTCGGCTGATATGCCGAAATCGTTTTCTTCACTACAGTTGACCCAGACTTATTCCAAAGTTTGCCGTAGGAGTTTATATATTCACCGTTTTGTGCTTATGGAGACCGTCTTAAGCCCCCGATAAAGGTGCAATGGGTCACAATGGGGCCCGAGAGATTGAAGTAAAAAGTGTGGGAGTTATCTCAAATGATCTCAAAATGACGGAAATTCACACCTGCAACGCTATTTCTTGATTGTGGATCTTTATTAACATATAATAGAAGCTGGCGTTTGGTAAATATAAAAGTATATTACGCACACTTGGCCGTGATTCAGACAAAGCAGTTATCTCGTGTCTTTATATTTTTCAAAGGCGTATGAATATGAAACACCATAAATAGATGTGGATGGTATTCTGAAATTTTCTTATTTTCAAAATTTTTCAAAGGCATATGAACATGAAACACCATAAATAGATGTGGATGGTATTCTGAAGTTTTCGTAAAGACTTTATCTGCTCTTTTCCATTGGCTTGGATTTTTTTTTTCTTGGTAAATTTAGACTTGTAAAGATGCATTTGATTTCCAGTCCCCAAAACAGCAGAATTCTGCAAAAGGTCTTGGGTGAGTCTGGGTGAATGGACCCGAGATGAGAGTAATCGAATAACTGCTTTTGATGAATCATAAGTCTTCTTTTTAATTTCGTCTTGATGCAATTCTTCTTCATAGTCTCGTATTCAGGAGTCATTTACCTTCGTGACTCATCGTATTCGTGTGCTCATCATGAAGACGAAGTTTGAGTTCTCTGCCAAGTCTTCTATAGTCAAGGGCAAGACGTATAATAAGTCCTTTAAACGTGTCTTTAAGTCATCATGAAGGTGCATAGCGCTTCTCATAGTCTTGTTGTGAACAAGTTCATAAACCGTAAGTCGCCTTCGTAGTCTTGCAATCCTGATGGTGATGAATTATGATTTCCCATACTGTAGTTTTGTTGACGCCATGATGACGTCATCTTGCAGTCTTGTATTCATGACAACTCCTAAGTAAAAATTTCTTAGGACTTCAGTAGTTGATTGTGCAACAAATTTTTTCCGGTATATTCAGACCCGGAACGCAAATTCCCGAGAATTATACTAATAGTGCACTAATCTCGTTTTTTTTTTATTCATTTATTTATTTATTTTTTTTTTTTTGCCTTGTCCCTAGGTTAAGTTAGGTTTAGGTTGGGTTAGGTTGGTTTACTTCGAAATACAAATGTAACGATAATTTGGGTGTGGGAAACATAATGAGGTTATTTCCAAAGAGATTCTATGGTTAGTTTTTAAGATATGGCGTCCCGTTTATTCAGGGAATGTTCGGTACTCGGTTACAGCCGGGACGGTTAATTTAATATTACAAAGATCCTCTACATCTATCTGTATGGTTTTGAATATATTAAATTTGGTAGATAAATGACTCTGGGTCGGTTTCTCCAATAAAAGCATCATCATATCACCCTACAGGTCATATATAAATATATATACATATATGTATATATATATTATATATATACTATATATATATAAATATATTATATGATATATATACCTTTGAACCACGTGGAATCCAGTAGCGAGTCAATATAGATATCATTTGCAAAAGAAATGAGAATAATAAACTTTGTTATAAGATGCCGAGGGAACGTTTATATCAGCTGGTTGTGGCGTACCATTTATAAACTTAATTGTATCTGTAATTGTATGTAAGGACTCCTGGGAAGTGATTGAGCATTATCTAACTATCTATCACTGTGCGATTTCCATTTCTTCAATGAGTTGCACGAGCTAGCACCACCAATACTACCAAGACGTTATGGAAAATCCATCAAGAATATTATATTTTTTTAAAATATGAAATCTAGTCAGGAAATTTTAAAATATCAAGAAGTAGGAGATTATTTTCATGAACCTTAGATAAAAAAAAAATAACATAATCGGTCCTAAGATAAATTTTGTAAACTATTTCCGAAAAGAAAATATAAGTTTTTTTTTGTGGGCATTACGTATAATCTTAATCGCAGACCTTGAAATGTCCAAATTTTCTCGCAGACAATGAAAATATTCCTGTGGGAGACTTGATCAGTCGATCTGAAGCAATGACGATCACGAGAGTAGAGAAAGATTCCCAATAATCGATGTAGTAAGGATAATTACCGTTGCCTCAGAGCCACCTTCGAAAATATAACTCATATAACTACTATAATTTATATTTAGTATTCTGAAATACTAGAATCCTCACACACACTGGAGAGAGTGAAATACACGAATACTATTACCATACACAAGCAGTGATTTTTTAAAAATAAATAATAAAAGACACCGTCACTTTATCGATTGTTCTAGATCATGGGCACGTGTATCCATAAAGTGGCGATTCCTTTTCAGGGAACAGAGACAGAACTCGAAACTCGTCATTTCTTTAGAATGAAATCATCTAGAATACTTCCATTGTATGGGGGTAAAGTATTGCGCTAAACATCTAACTTTTATAAGAAGCAACTTCAAACCCCACACATTATCTATCTACTATATATAATATATATATATTAAAATATATATATAGATATATAGTATATATATATATATTATAGATATATATATATTAATATAAAATAGATAGATGATAGATAAATAAGATAGGTATAGGATGTGGTGGGGTTTGAAATTGATCTGATAAAACGATTATATATATATATATATATATATATATATATATATATATATTATATATTATATATATATATAGATAGATATGTATATATATGACAAATCTAACTCAGGCTACAGCATCCCCTATCATAAATCTTTTGTCAGCTGCAATTTCAAACCCCACACATCTATACCTATCTATTTATCTATCTAACTATCTATTTACTATATATATATATATATATATATATATATATATATATATATATAGGTAGATAGATGTGTGGGGTTTGAAATTGCATCTTATAAAAGTTTAGATGTTTAGCGCAATACTTTACCCTCATACAAGGGAAGTATTTTAGATGATTTCATTCTAAAGAAATGACGAGTTTCGAGTTCTGTCTCTGTTCCCTGAAAAGGAATCGCCATATAAATATACTTTATGGATACACGTGCCCATGATCTAGAACAATCGATAAAGTGACGGTATCTTTTATTATTTATTTTTAAAAAATCACTGCTTGCGTTGCGTATGGTAATAGTATTCGTGCTTTTCACTCTCTCCAGTGTGTGAGGATTCTAGTATTTCAGAATACTAAATATAAATTATAGTAGTTATATGAGTTATATTATCGAAGGCGGCTCTGAGGCAACGGTAATTATCCTGACTACATAGATTATTAGGAATCTTTCTCTACTCTCGTGATCGTCATTGCTTCAGATCGACTGCTTAGGTCTCCCACAGGAATACTTTCAGTTTCCGGGGGGAAATTTGGACATTTCAAGGTGTGCGATTAAGATTATACGTAATGACCACAAAAAAAATATTTTCTTTTCGGAAATAGTTGATAGAATTTATCTCTGGACCGATTACGTTATTTTTTTTTTATCCAAGGTTCAAGAAAATAATCTCCTTCTTCTTGATAGTTTAAAATTTCCTGACTAGATTTCATATGTAAAAAAAATATAATATTCTTGATGGATTTTCCTTAACATCTTGGTAGTATTGGTGGTGCTATCTCGTGCAACTCATTGAAGAAGTGGAAATCGCACAGTATTAGATAGATAGATAATGATCAATCACTTCCCATGTGTCCTTACAGACAATTACAAATACAATTAAGTTTATAAATAGTACGTCATAGTTAAATAATGCTAAATCACTTCCCAGGAGTCCTTACATAGAATTACAGATATAATTAAGTTTATAAATGGTACGCCACAACCAGCTGACATAAACGTCCCCTCGGCATCTTATAACAAAGTTTATAATTCTCTTTTATATTTATATATATATATATATATATATATATATATATATATGTATATATATTATATATATACATATATGTATATATATATCTATATATATATATATATAGTATATAGTATATATATATATATATATATGACAGAATCTAAATCAGGCCACAGCACACCATATAATAAAATTGAGCTGAGATCTGCAACGCAGCATAAAATAAAATCAGTGACGGCGTCTCTCAATTTTCCAGGGGTCGTAGACAGAAATATGAAAAATAAAAATAACCTAGATGATAATAATTTCAGACTATTCTATCCCAAGAAACCACAAGAACAAGAGAAACAATATTGCAGAAGAAAATTAAATATCTATCTGAAAGCTTACAAGTGACGACACACATACACCCCGCCTCCCTCCTTCTCTCTCTCTCTCTCTCTCTCTCTCTCTCTCTCTCTCTCTCTCTTGCTCTCCAAGCTACACCCACACACGCAACCCCCCATCACAGTCCTAAAGTCTCCAGTTCATAACCCCTTCCCGCATCTACACCCCCACCCTCCCCGCATGCTCGTTTTGCAACGGGGCGTGTCCATTTTTACGAGGGAGAGATACAGCGGGGGAGCTTCTAGGAAGTTATGGAAAATGAAACATCGACCAAGCCACGAGGTGAAACAGAGGGTGAAAATCACGGCTGCAATATTCATTATCATAAAAGGCCTCTCGTATTACGAGACCTTCCAGCAGCAAAATACTTTATGGGTAATAAAAGGGAAAAGGGGGTGGAATATATTTGGTGCACGAAAAACAACGGGCTGTGGATGGTTCGATCTACTTTTTTTTTCTATATAAAGATTTGTTACACACGCGTGCGCTCGTGCATGCACACACACATAATATATAATATATATATATATATATATATATATATATATATATATATATATATATATATATATATATATATACATATATATATATATATATATATATATATATGTTACTACTTTGATCACGCAAATATCTTCTCCTAGACTGTATGAAATGTCATATATAGAGTTTTACAACATATAGAATATATAACGTAGTATGAAAAGAAAGAGAGAGACATTAACTTTGTCCGTTCGAAGCTAGAGTGGTTTCCTTAATATGTCATTGCCTCGAATTTCAGAGACCCAGAAGTCTCTGCTTTGTTTTCCAATCCTGCCAACATGTTTGATTAGAGATCTCGAGATCTCCGTTGTGTTTTGGATTCCTGTCATCACGTCTGATAGGGACTTTCGCTTCGATCGAGTAAGTCTTTGTTGAGCATAGTAAATTCATGACTCTTTTCATACGCGTATGTCTTTGCCAAATAGCACGTGTAGATTTCACGATTTTTCTGTAAAGTTACATCATATTAAAAGCTTCTAGAAGGATTGCATCCTCTTTTGCATGCCCAAAACGTTTTGTGTGATGTCCACTGTCCAGCTTCCGTAAGGAAGAGAGATTCATTGTTACTTAGAACCGCATTACGTTAAGATCTCTCTCTCTCTCAGGCCACTTTTGAGTTCATATCAATGTAACGTAAAGATTTATACTTAGACATTGGTCACTCGTAAATTTTAGATTTCGTATTTCTTAGTTATTTAGTGCTTTTTGTGGAATCTGAACAAACATTGTACAAGTGTGTAACGGCGCCTTTTTGAAAAATTGTGAATTGGTGAAAATGTAAAACAAGCTGCAGCAGAAAGAAAATTGGTACCAAGGTAAAGTGCTGTATTTTTATTAGTTGCAACTAATAGTTACACTGGTTTGAGTGAAACTATTTAAATTTTTGCACATTGCAAATTTTTGTGCTTTGTGTTTGTTTCATTTTTTTCTTATTGAAGTGTTTGTTTATATTTTATATTCTGTGTGATTTTACAATTTTGGTATTTTCCACATTTTTCTGTGTTTTCATTTGCATTCACAATTTAATTAACTTAGTTGTTTTCATTAATTAATCATTGCACATTTAATTGAATTTAACACTTGTGAATTAATTTGCATTTACTTAGAATTCTTTTCAAGTTTTATTATTGTTTAGTACTTTTGAATTAATTTCCAAATTTTAATTATTGCCTACCACTTCTGGATTTCAATTGGATTAATTTTCTTGAATTTTGTGAAAAATTAATTTTGATTTAATTTTACCTAATATATTCAAGACTTTATTAAACTTTGCTTTGTTCTCAAGTTACGGTAATTTTCCCTGACATTGTGAATTTCACTTATAATTTTGAGTTTAAAATTAAAGTTTTGTATTTAAAATTTTCATATGTGTTTTCTTTTTCACCAGTATTTGTATGATTATATTTAGGTTAGGTAGAAACATAGAGTGGTAATTGAGCTGTTTTCCTTCAATTTACTCGAAGTGAGTTAGAACCAGGGAAGTACTTAGACTTCTGAAATCAGGGAAATACTTAGACTTTTAAAGTTGTTGATGGAGTGATGCTCTTTAGTTAATTCAATTACTTACAAGATTACCTCACACCTGTTTTAATGAACTTAGTCTGATTTTCTGCGATACTGGTAAGTTGTTTAAGGGATCACTGTTGCCTTTACAGTATTCAGTCGTTTAGTACCTGTGATGAAGGTTCAGTTGTCTGGCTGTTGTGAGGTAACAATTAATGAATGGTAAATGTAGTAACCAGATAATTGGCACTTTGTCACAATACTTACAGATATAATACGTATATATATATATATATATATATATATATATATATATATATATATATATATATATATATATCATATATATTATATATATATATATATATATATATATATATATATATATATATATATATATATATATATGTTATACGTATGTGTCCATACATGTGCGCGCGTGTGTACTGTAATGTATTGGGTAACGAACTCCTCGTTTAGACTTGTCGTCATCCAGCCCAGGAAAAGCCTCTCTCACCACTGAATAGGTACAGTAAGTTCCAAAACTGAAGCGACAAATTTCAGAGAATTTCGTTCGAAATTCACTAACTGGCAACTACAAATCGTAAGCTGAAAGTTTTTTTTTTCTACAAGGTGAAAGCTCTTATCAAGCAAAATTAAAAGCTAAACATATGATGCCACAAATATTCAAATCAATTATCGATATTATAAACAACATCCTCCCCCCTCCTGTCCCTCAAAAAAATTTTTTTTTAAACGGTAATAGTAATTGATTTTAAAGTATAGCAATTACTTCGAACTATAGAAACGAAACAATTTGAAATTCTCGTTCAACACAGGATTACCAACATTACCAATGTATATTTCGAGCAATGTGGAAACAAATATTTAATATGATAGTGTATTATCAATTATTTTAGCGAAGATGCATAAAACCATGCAAGTATCAATAGAATGTGAAGGGAAAATCTCCGCGACATTAAACATAATCAACCATGAATGCACCTAGATTCAATGGAGAAGTTGGGGGTGGTTGGTAAATCTGATTCTAGCTTCTAGGACCGAGCATAAAACACCATCTTCGAGAAAGGCTCTAACCTCTGCTGCTACCTTCAGGTGACCAGGCCTAGTTCCGGGCATTGCAAGGCTTACAATGCAGGGCCACTGTCTGTTATTTATGCAAAGATAGAACCTTCAGGACCGACACCAGGACCTGTCCTTGCACCTGGGAAACAGACTCGCTATATAAAAAATAAGAAAGTCGGTCGCAAGCAACCAGAACACCCGTAAAATCACAATCTGGTTAAGTAGGGAGACGACAGACCCCAACCACCCCTTCCCCCTCTACCTCTACCTCTACCCACAATACTAACTCCACCTTTTTCACTTCAACCCATTACCTCAAATCTTCGAATCAAATTCCAACCGTGAAATTTAAGACTGAATTTGCGTAAGTGGGCGTTCGTATTTCCACTGACAACCAGTAATCAGTTCGATCCAGTCAAGTATTATTGCGTAACAGAAATTTATAGTTTTTTGTTTTTTTGGGGGATATATATATATATATATATATATGTATATATATATATATATATATATAAAAGAAGCACCCGAGCATGACCAATAGGCCTAGTGCTCGATTCTTAAAACAGACCTCTGTTTATTCCTGATAGATAAAAACGTCCTGAGAGAGAGAGAGAGAGAGAGAGAGAGAGAGAGAGAGAGAGAGAGAGAGAGAGAGATATAACAGGGGATACTCGAATTAAAATAATGCTCGCTAAGCATATTCACACTCCGATCGTATGGACAAGATAGTCCCCTCACTTATGCACTGAAAAAAAAGGTGGACCCTTCGAAAATACTTGTTGGTGGCGACCTGAACGCAATTCCGCATGCAAAATTTGCACAATCGAGAAATTCCATGAAATTATTAACTAACAAGCTGGATAATATATTTCCTTGATTCTTGAAATAGGCCTAACCATGTAACCAACGCTAAACGCGCACATAACTTGAATTTCGTTTTTTTTTTTTTTTTTTTTACACCAACTTGTCTTATTTATATTTCATTTAATCAGATGTTAAACTTCTCTGTGCTTTATCAAAAGAAATCATAATAACTTTCGATATAACGCTATGAAAGTAGAAAGTTAATTTACAAATATTAGGCCAATGCTTATGCACACGGTTCCTGCTGCCACTATATGATGAACACTTCATATCACACTTTGGAAGACGCAGATGTTTCTTTGGGGAAATTCTTTTTTTTTTCTATTAATAAACAATTACTGAACTAACGTTGATCATTCACTGGGGTAATACTTTGTGCGCTTATACAGTTAATCAATGATACGTATTATCAGATAAATAGGATGACAATAATTGGAATAAAATATAATAACTGGCAATCCCATGAGTTTCTATAGAAGTACGATCAATTCTGAGATTTGTCGCTTCACTTCTGGACTTTCTGTACATCTATATAACCTGGACGTTGAGGGAATAAATGTGCGAAAATACCGAGAACTCTGAGAGATAATGAATGCTTTCATAAAGAGACAAAAGACCACGAATTTGTGATGGACACTGCCGGGTGATATTAAACCAGAAAAATTAATTACAAAAGGAAGAATGAAAATGTTAAACATTTCTTTTTCTAATTAGCACTGATGATGGCCACTGTCTCTTAACTTGCGCATTGCAACACTGCAAGTGAAGAGTCGTGAAGGAAAAAACAAGAAATATATATATAGATTTTGTAGGATATAAATAATGGTAAGGAAGGCCAAGCGCTAGGACTTATGAAGTCATTCAGTGCTGATAGGGAAATTGAAAATGGAAAGGATTGAAAAATGCAACAGGAGGAAAGCCTCGCAGTCGCACGACGAAATAATTGTTAGGAGGTGGATAGCAAGACAAAAGAAAGAGAATTTGAATGGAGCTACAGTAAAAGGAATTAAAAGGGTTGAAGCTGAGGACCGAATGGATGCTACAAAGAACCTTAAGTAGTGCCTACAGCGTACACCATGAGGTGCACTACCACTCCCTCCGCCCCCCATCCCCCCCAAAGGGGAAATGCAAATGATGACTGTAATCATTTAAAAGGAAGGATTATCAAAATACGATTACTGAAATCCCTAGATATGTTAGTCTGTATGATCGAAAATCGGATTGAAATTCGAGAAAATCTTGACACAAAACAGAAGAATGATGAATTCTACAGTATCGGACTTTCTGACAAGCACTTTTGTTAGTTTCTGAAGCACCACTGTAACTAAATGCAGCTAATATCAGACTCTAAAGGTCAGATGCAACTTTCAATTCCTAATTTTTGCTCCTTTGGGGTCATCATAATGTTCTGTAACTTATATAAGAAAAAACTTGATTTATAAGACGAGGTTGCTAGGTTACACCAACGTTCATACTCTACTGATGGCCAGGAAAAAGTGCCTAGCATTGGTCAGCTTATTCTAATACTCGATTCATCTGACGAAAATCTAATTTTGTCATCCATGAAGCCTCTTCTCATTCTGGTACCTTTTGTGCGGAAGCTAAAATCCTCCAAGGGTCCTTATTGTCTCCATAAAACTGCTGGAAGTGGTGGTTTCCTTCTTCCAAACAATGGTGGTCAATAGGAATGGCATATGAAGTTTAGGCCAAAGACCAAACACTGGGACCTATGAGGTCATTCAGCGATGGAAAGGGAGTTCAGAGTAAAAATGTTTGAAAGGTGTAACATGAGGAAAACTTCGTTGTGGCATTATGAAACAATTGTTAGCAGAGGGTAGAAAGTGAGATGGAAGAAAGATAATATGAACGGAAGTACAGTAAAAGAAAAAATTAAAAGGGGTATGCAGCTAGGGGACAATGGACGTTGCAAAGAGCCTTAAGAGTTACACCCCGCTACGGGGGTGTAACTCGTTTTGTCCATCATCAACATTCTGTTGAGACGCCAGTGCCACAAGTAGTCTCAGATTTTTTTTTTTTTTTTTTTTACCTTTCCCTTTACAATAAAATATGGAAAACATCCTCCCGGCAGTGTTTTTGAATGTTGATAATCTCAAGTTTTCATAAGGCTTCAATAATATTTTAAAAGATTTGTATGCTACTTTACAAGACTGCAGCAATACTTCAAAGCAACGCCCATCGCTTAAATTTTTCTTTTCTTTTCAGTTCTCCATCCATATATCTATCGGTATATTTATTGGTTATTTCCCATTTACTTTGGTTGTCTTTTTTTATACACCACTTGGAATTATTTTCCGCGCAGTCGTGAATACTATGAAAAAAAAGCACAGCAAAGAGCAGTAAATAACAAACAAATAGCAAAACCAAATTACATATAATGTAGAAAACAACCGAGTCTCTAGTAACACTGCAGTGAAATTTAGAAGGATAAATTCCAATGATTTTCATGACAAACAATGCAATCAACGCGGGTTTGTAGTATTACAGCGTGTAACAGCGGGATAGTTTTCTCAAGGTATATGGTTATAACAAACACCTGTATCAAAAGAAAAAAAAACTGTCAACGTGCAATAGCCAATGGGATGGTCAACCCTAGGAGGCCCTTACCTATCCCTGTCCCATCACCCACCACACACACAAATAGGGAGGAGGAGGAGGAGGAGGAGGAGTGTGGATTAAAATACCAAAAGCTTGATAAAAACCTACCTCTCAAAAGATTAAATGTAATTATGAGTCAGAGATTACGTAAATGGGAGTAAAACTATATAAAAAAAGTACAAAAAGGAATAAATAAATGAAAACCCACAAGGAAGTCGGTTGAAAATCAAGGATGACGAATAATGAATCGTCCGACGGCGTCTGGCTTTCCTTGTGGTCACCAGTCCAAGTACTATCCAGACCTGACGTTGTTGAATTTTACTATTCGAACGAACAGTGGTATACATAGTAATCACGTGACTTCAATCAACATATAGTTCCACACTGGACAGGTGGTTTTCGAGCTCGGCTGCCAATCCGATGGTCCGAAGTTCGATTCCCAGCTCTGCCAAAGCGGAATCAGAGAATTTATTTTCTGGTGATAAAAATTCACTTCTTGGATCCCACAATAAATTGTAGTTCCCGTTGCTAGGTAACCAATTGGTTCCTAGCCACGTAAAAATATTTAATCCTTCGGGCCAGCCCTGGAGAGCTGTTAATCAGCTCAGTGGTCTGGTTAAACTAAGATATACTGAACTTTTTTAACTTCAATCAGCTTCCACCCAGCCACCCTTTCTTCTTCTGACTCCTACTCCTACTCCTCCTCCTCCTCCTCCTCTTATTTCTCCTCCACCTCTTCCTTCTCCTACTCCTCCTCCAATTTCTCCTCCACCTCTTCCTATTTCCAAAAAAGCCTCATCCTCTTTCGATTTTGCCTTTCTCGGTAATTTTGGAAGTCTGTTTTTCCTCTAAGAATTCTTCGAACATCTGCTTTAATTTTGATCCATATGCCCATGCCCTCGCCCTCAGATCATACGTAGTTGCATCCCGTCTCACGTCTGTTTTTGCTCAATGCCCACCGTCATCCCACCCCCCAGCAGCCGCCCACGCGATTTTTTTTTTTTTTTTTTTTTTTTTGTGCTCATGCCCAATTTGGGAGCTTTCTCTCTGCCGCTGCAATGTTCGCCAATTCCCCCTGAAACGCGTGTGTTCTCCGATCCAACCCCAATTCCCAGTCTCTTATTCCTGCCATTCCTAAAGTAATGTTACCCTTGGCCCCACAGGTGAAAAACCAACCAGAAGCTGATAAAAAATATATATATATATTAAAAAGAGGTCTTGGCACAGCGAATTGAAATGTCAAGATTTGGTTTGGTACAGCGACATACTAAGCTTTTATTTAATAAATAAATAAATCATAATTTCAAGCTTGGGTTTAATTACCTGACATATTAAACCGAAATATAAGCTTGGGTTCAGTAAACAACTATCAAGACCGGTTTTAATTAGCAGAAGTATCAAGCTGAAGTTCTGTAAAGTGATACTTCAAGCTTGGGTTAAGTGTACCAATATATCCTGTCCGGGTTTAGTAAAACGAAATACCAAACTGAAACCGTTAGGTTTGAGTAGAGATATCAACCTAGGGTTCAGTCAACTCAAGCTAAGATTCAGTCAACCGGAATTAAGCTTGGGATTAGTAAAGCGAAACATGCTGAGGCTCAGTAAACTGAAATTACAAGCCTGGGTTAAGTAAGCTTGTATCTACATTTACACTTGAAGTTAATAAACCGAAATGTCGAACTTTGTTCTGCAAACAAATATCATGACTGGATGAACGATTGGGTTTATAAAATCAAACTATTGCGATGAGGTTTAGAAACTCAGCTCAGTAAGTCAAGCTTTTAAGTTTGAAACAAAAAAATAAAGTTTGCATTTTTCAAAGGGAAACAACAATAGTAGGTCAATTAAATCTAAATCATGAGCTGAGTTTTATTAAACCGGATTGCCAACTATGGACTCAACGTAACCAAAATAATAAGTAAAAAGACTGGTTTCATCAAAATACAAACCGTGAATTTCTTCAAGAGAAATATCAAGCATGGTTTTTGTTTTATTACAACCAAAAACCGCCAAAATTTATGTTTTAATGCTACACAGGCCATCTCTCTCTCTCTCTCTCTCTCTCTCTCTCTCTCTCTCTCTCTCTCTCTCTCTCTCTCTCTCTCTCTTAGCATTGCCTTGGTTTTAAAAAGTAAAACTTCAATGAATTTACGCATTAGACTGTTTTAAATACCCAACATAGAAAACCTTAGTTTATAAATAAACAAAAACTAAATAACAAACGTGAATTCCACAAAATTAAACGCATTTTGGTAACCTACGATATTTCAAAGATAAAAGATAAATCTCAACACTTCCATTCCATACAGTAAAGTATTAAACATGAATTTATTAAATTGAAATAGCAAAACCGACTTTTCATAACTCTAATAATAAATAATAATAATAATAATAATAATAATAATAATAATAATAATAATAATAATAATAATAATAATAATAATAACAATAATAATATGGAAAAACTATACATTACTCATAACTCTTGAATAAAATAAAAACTTACTGAGGACAAAGGGCTGCAATTTGGTATGTTTGATGACTGGAGGGTGGATGATCAACATGCAAATTTGCAGCCCTCTAGCCTCAATAGTTTCTAAGATCTGAGGGCGGAGAGAAAAAATGCGGATGGACAGACAAATACCCATCTCAATAGTATTCTTTTACAGAAAACTACAACCTCTGCAACCTCTGGCATTAGAAAAAGAGTATAAGGAATGACATACAATGAAGATAGAATTGCACTCATCGGCAGCCAGTATATGCCAGATACAGAAGCATGATGTTCAGCATAGCCTCATTATTATGTAAGAACAACTAAATATATATATATATATATATATATATATATATATATATATATATATATATATATATATATATATATATACATACATATATATATAGTTATTACTCTAATACAGTAGTACAATATGAAGATAGAAGGCCCATAAACACTATTTATACGTTGCAACAATGCAATCCAGACGCTTCACTGGTAAAATATTTTACCAGTGAAAAGGGGCACAGACGAAAGCGTCTGAAATGTATTGCTGGAATGTGAAATGGCTTTATGGGCTTTTATCATATATATATATATATATATATATATATTATATATATATATGGATTATCTATTAGGGCAGTGCCTTGTATGATAAGGCGCCCTATGAGGTAATGTTAGACTAGCGATAATCTATACGCTAAGTCGGTTGGTATTGCACTTCCATCTTCAATGGAGTGTCTGGGGTTTTGTAGATCACTTACGAAGTCGTATTATCTTTACGACGATGTGTTAAACTCATGGTTCGGTGAGGTTCTTGTAGAAAACACAAGGTATAAAAATAGTATATTCTTCTGAAGTTTTACATGATGAAGATCAGGTATGATCGTCAAGTCTTCTATGACGATAGCTTGATCGCTTCTGCCAATGATGATGGCTAATCCTATTCCTCTACATGATAAAGCTTAGGTAAAGAGGTACAGGTCTTCTAATGACGATAGCTAACTCTGTTCTGCCTGTCTACCATCTCTGTTACAAGTTATGAAGGAACAGACAGTAGTTCGAACATATGAACATACTTACATAAATGACATAGTTTCATACGAACACACAATCAAATGAGACACGCTACAGATCACGTAGGCCGTTTGAATAATAGGTCGGGTAGTTGTCTCAAGCAGGGAGCTTGGACTAATGTTTATAAACAATTGAATGACTACAGGTGACGGCATGTTATCTTAGCTTACATACTTATTGTATACGTCATCTTTAGCGTCTCTAGTCTGATCACATTCCTGCAAGCAATCTGGTTGACCTCTTTAGTTTTAGACTTTTATATATATGGACTAACATTCCATCTTTTTATTATGTAAACACTTACATTAGCTCGGTCAGCTACCAAAACCAACTACTGAATATTACTCAAACTTGACTTGCATTTGACTTATAGGAGTGTGATACAGACACTATGTGAATATATATAATATATATAAGTAAATAAAAACAAATTCATGGTGTACATGAATTGATTCAAAGTAATAAAATATAAAACAATGATATTGGTAAATAATAGTGATCACATGATATAATGATACAGTTTTTCACTTCATCTCTTTAAGATACTTATGCTACAGAAAATACTAATGTACTCTGATAATTGCATAGAATGAAGATTAACATGATAAAAATCATATTTTAACTGATAAAAAATTTCATATATGAATTGATAAAGTTATTAATGTTTATGCTGATTGATTCGTTGATTTTTATGCTAAATGTTATATATCTGATTCATTAATTCATATATTAACTCATAAATAACTGTAGATAATGGTAAGATATAAGGTAACAGATTGATTATAGGCTACCTGATTTGTTTTATACATATTGTATATGGATTCAATATAATTATGATTAATATATGTGCACTTTAAATAGATTCCTATTGCGTACACGCAAAGATATATTTCGATTCCGTTATTTATGATCATTTATATATAGATTCCTAGTGCGTACACGCAAAAAATATTTTCGATTCTGTTATTTATGATCAATTATTATATAGGATACATGATACTTTATATATATAGGATACATGACCGAGGTTATACTACTTCACTTTTAACTAGCTTTCGAACAACTTTTCGTCCATTACACAGTTCCAGACAACCACCTATAGCCAATTGAAACGGCCTTTTTCAATGGTTAAAACAAGGGGAAAATTTGCCTGGGCGGGTCCAACGTTCTATTTTTGCGCTCATACTTATTCTCTGCATCCTAAGCTACACGATTACGTTCGCGATGAATAAAAAAAAACATCCCCAGCACGAGTCCTTCGCCAGCAAAGTAGAGTTGAATATCCTTCGGGTCGTAATTGTCGGAAGTATGTCCCTTTTTGTAGTCGAATTCCGACAGCCGCTGGAGCATTCCGCATTAAAACGAGATTAACGACGAGATACGGTGTCGGTCGAAGAAGTCCATGAAATTCCTTTCACATTGTAGGCGGTTGTTACTTGACTGTAGTCGTCCGCTGCGACGAACGATTTTTTGAAGTTGCTATGTGAAACTCTCGTACTGCAGGATACTGTAACCGTTCCATTAATCAGCCTGCAAGTGAAATTATACTTGTCACAAGGGCAAAGTAAATTCAGACGACATCCAAATACAGGGGAGGGGAGAGAGCCATTTAGACCAGACTTAACCCACATGAATTCGCTGATATTTCGGAATTCAAAAGAGTCCGCTGTACAAACTTTTTTATCCATGGCATTAACAATGAGTGAACCTATCCAGGTCTATGATGACTTGTAAAAATATCCATATAATTATAAAAAATAAATAGATATCATTACGAATCTCAAAGAAAATTCGATATTACTGGTAGTAAGTTACTAGACAAAGAAGTGAAAACGGAGCTAATTGTAAGATTGCCAGGCAACATAAGAGTCAAAGAGAAGATTAATCATGATTCTATGTGCCCTAACAAAAGTTTCATATTCAATTTTCTCGTGCGCATCTTCTGAGGTTAACTATTAAAACATTATTAATAGGTAGGAGATGCAACGAAAAACCCACTATGTAACTAATTTCTATATAAACTTTGGGTTTTTCAAGAAAATGTGACATTTTCCCATGAATGTTTTACTTGAATTGTAATAGGCTAATGTTGCAAGTAAATATTCCATATACACATATCTTGACACTTCTAAATGTCTATGAGGTTCAGAAAAAAAAATTAATTCATTTTGTTGTTATAGAAATTCTATTTGCTTATATTGTTCACTAATTTTAAATGATTGCAAGTCCTTAACTAATTGCATTACACACACGGATAAGAATATGTTATGTGGCCTGTCATGTGACCTATGAACCCACATGTGAAGTTCATGAACTATGCATTCCTTTCTCCAGTCAATTCTGCTTTTGCAAGCAGAGACGACACACAGATGAAGCCTGTGCAAGCAGATATTTGAGGTTAAAGGAATCAATGCTGATACGGCAATGATGACGTCGTCACTTGGCAGGAGATTGCTCTCAGCCAGCTAAGAGTTACGTTACTTGCTGTAAGAGATACGACTTTAGTATTTTTTCTTCAAATGATATTTTAGTGTTTTTAATTCTCCACCCGCATGAGAAGAATGTCTGAAAAAAAAACAACAGTACCAAAATTGAACAATATATTAGTTTCATGTTGGCATTATGTAAAATAAATATTCCTTATTCAAACTATATGAAAAAGGTTTCCATACAAATTCTATATATATTATTAGCCCTGTATAAGATTCATATAGGATTATTCCATAGATAACATTTTCACTTCTAGACTTCCAGACTTTAAAATCTCTTTTATTTTATTTTATTTATTTTATTTATTATTAGTTTATTTATTTATTTATTTATTTAATTTTTTTTTTTTCATTGACTACGAATATAAATTACCGGGACAGACAATATGTCAGTAGGTTTTGGATATGTATTTGAACTTTTAGCTTATTTGTCATTACTAAGCGTTAAGTTTAGAGTTCAAATCTTTACGCATATATATTTGGATATTTAATGGTTACGTTTGCTTATTGATTTTATCGTGATTCCTTTTTTATTATAATTTGTAACCCTTCCGACTTCTTACGGATGTGTATTATATTGACTCCACTTGTATCCATATTTATCTTATTTTTTTTTTTTTTTATATTTATTTATTTATATATTTTTTTATATATATTTGATAAATTAATGGTTGGCTTGAATATGTGGAAAAGTGTTCTAGCGGCGTACCGTATAAGGCTACTTGCGGCATCAATTCTATAGATACAGATATAAATGATAAACGTATTTAAAACCGCGAGAACCGCTATAATCCAGTTCGGATCCAAAACATCACGAGTTGTAACTCGTAAGACATTGACACTTCCTATTTAATTTTATCCGTTATTCTACCAAACGATTGACTCTGGGTGATCAAATATATTATTGGTTTTCTTAATGGAAAGGAATTCACACCACGTGTTAAGGAGATTATTATTGATTTACACCACCGAGTCACAGATTATTATGTGTTGAATTCCATATTTACTGATTTAGCACTCATAAATATTCGTAACGCACTCAATTGCGGTGTTTGTTTTTAGTGCTATTAATTCTATATAACGTGTCAAGGAACTATTAACACTAAGAGTGTTTATTCCCTCTGTCAGACTCGTAACTCTTGTAATTCTAAGTATATTCTTTCAAGGATTGATTTGGCACAGGATAGGCCCCTAAACTGACAGGTGTCTTAGTGTGTCCCTTGTTTTTCATGACACGTGTTACAATCAGTTATGTGCTTTTTATATCTGTAAGCATTGTAGGCCAGTAAAATAGTGATTTGGCTTCTGTAACATAGTAGGGAACCCGGGATGACGGAATGCAACCAGTTTTATGACGATTGGTATGAAAGAGATTATTACTAATACCTGGTCGTTAGTCATCTGCTGTGTTCTTCGGGTTTACCTCGTCACAGACCTACATATAATATTACATTTGATTACATTATTCTGATACACATACTTTAAATATACTTTTGCTTTAGGGTTTCTGCTCGAAGTGTGTATTGTTTTTGCTTAGCCGCTGACCCTGTTTCCGTGTTTCGAGTGTTTATTGTTTGGGTTATGTCTGTTGACGCTTGCTTTGTTCAGTTTGTAACAGTTCTGCGCTCCGACCCAGATATTCAATGCTCGCGATCTCTTGGGTTAAGGAATTTTCTTGTTTAGATACGGTTTTAACAATAGGCACGGATGTTTCTATATCTTTTTAGTCCAATTAATGGTTCTTTGCTGTATGGTGCGGGATTGCGGGATAATGCGTCAGCTATGATATTTGCTTTCCCAGGTAGATATCTTATCTTGGCTCCAAGACCTGAATGATCATTTGTCACCGAGTTCCTTTTGGACTGTGATTAAAGCCTTTGAAACTCGGTAAAGGACTCATGTTCAGTAAGGACTTTATCAGGATAGCCATAGATTATGAACTTAAAACTGTACTAGTGTTAAAGATACCTAGCCCTTCCTTGCCTATTACTGCATATTTACTTTCAGAGGGCTTTAGTTTACGTGAATAAAAAGCTATAGGGAAGAACTGTTTATCATATGACTGAAGTAATACCCCTCTTACCCCTTGGTCTGAGGCGTCTGTTGCAATAAAAAAAAAATTCCTTATTTAAATCAGGGATTTTTAAGTTAGGTAAGCTGCATTATTCCGCTTTTAAGATATCGAACGCCTGTTGATGCTTTTCAGACCATAATAAATCTACGCTCTTCTTCGTAAGATCTGTTAAAGGAGCTGTCATGATTGAAGAGTTTACATATTTACATACGATTGTAATACCCACTACAGCGCAAAAGTGCTGTATCCCCCTTTTACGTTAATAAGTACCGGAAAGTTATGAATAGCCGACACCTTACCATGGACTACTTTTAAGACCTAGACCAGACACATAAAACCTAGATAAACATGTTCGGTTTTTTAAAACTCACATTTAGATATTTACTCTGAGATTATTTGTCTTTGTCTCTGTAGCACTAGCTCTACTTTATGTGAATGTACTTCTAAGGTATTAGAAAAGATTACAAGATCATCCATATAGGCATGTAGGTTATCCCCTAAAAGTCTCCAAACACTATATTGTAATTGGGGCGCAACGTAAGCCAGAGGCATATGTAAAAATTGATAATGTCCCCTGAGTGTGGTGAAAACGGTATATGAGGTACAATCACTTAGGTAATGGTATCAGGTAAAAGCCTTTCCTAGTAGTCCAAGTAGGTGAAAAAAATTTTATTTTCTTCTAACCTAAGAGATAAGATGTCGTCGGTACATCGCACTGGAAATTATCGGGAGTCGTTTCCTTGTTTAAGCGACAGTAATCTGCGCAGATACGCCAAGTCCGATCTTTTATGGCATGACGTTTGAGGGAAAAATGATATGGGCTTATTTGATTTCCTAATGGCCTCCTATTACTAACATTTTTCAACTTCGTCATTTATCTCTATTTTGAAATTTCATTGAGAATCTATACGAAGGTACGTAAATAGCTTTGTGTTTGTCCTTAAACCGTGTTTTTTTGTGTTAAATTACATCCGTTTTTTTCCAGAGATCACTCGCCAGTGGAGAAACTTCCTGGTATTCAGGTAAAAGAAAAAAAAAAAAAATTTTTTTGCTGAATCACCTCTGCTTGGATGACTTTACGGATATTACTTTAGATAGATTATCAGAGAGATTCATCTACGACTGGTTGGGCGTGATTAAAAGTTAGCAACAATAAAAAATGCGATATTTATAACTTCCGTATCCACGATATGTATACTTTTAGGGCTTTGTTCGCGGAAATCGTTATATTTCAGAGTGTCGGGAAGGATTAAAATTTCATTTCCCAGCAAAGTCTTTTTACACGCACTAAGACATTCGAGGGTGCATGCTTCTCGAGATTTTGCGTGCAAATTGCGACTGCGGTTTGTGGGAGAATTCTGTTGGTCATTTGAACAATGTTTACGATTTATGAGACAAATGTATAGTTCCTTTATATAAGTTTATTATTTGATTAACTGTCTCATTTTTGTTCAAACGGATTTTAATATGTTTGAAGGTTTATAGGATTTTCCTTTTGATAAACAGCCTTATTTTTTGCAGGATGTAAGATAATATTTTGTATACCCCTAGATGGATCTTACAATTACACTACATACAGATCAATGTTTTTTATAACTATAGAGGTATCTGTAAGCGCTCGCTTATCCGGACTTCTCATTAGGGAAGTTCGAACAACAGACGGTGAGTCCGTAAATACAAGATATTACGTGTATTAAAGAAATAAAACAAGATATTCTAATTTTTACGGCGCGTACAGTTGGGCTTAAGTTAAGTATATCTTAGTTTTACCAGACCACTGAGCTGATTAACAGCTCTCCTAGGGCTGGCCCGAAGGATTAGATATTTTTACGTGGCTAGGAACCAATTGGTCACCTAGCAACGGGACCTACAGCTTATTGTGGGATCCGAACCACACTATATCGAGAAATGAACTTCTATCACCAGAAATAAATTTCTCTGATTCCGCGTTGGCCGAGCCGGGAATCGAACCTGAGACCACCGGATTGGCAGCCCAGCTCGAAAACCACTCGGCCAGCGAGGAACTACAGTTGGGCTTAATCCACCAGTATTTATTATAACTTAATGTATTAAAATTAAAACGAAAACCTGCTCTGATTACTTATACGGTCGTGTGTTTCATAGGAAAAATCCTTTTTAATTCAAAAAGATATTGGTATGAACCAACATCGCTTTTCCCCACTCTGCTAGAGTCGCTTATTGCGTGGAATTTGCTTTGCTTTGAAAACTTCGGCAGATCTGACTAACCTTGACCGCTTGACTAGGTGACACAGTCACCGAGTTTGCTTGTTTGATTCTGAACGGGCTACTGTTTCTATTTCTTTTTGTAATAATTAGGATCCTTCTCTTTATTACCATCGGCAACGTATTGTGTGCTTTTAGCATTATGTTGCTGGTTACGTATAAAGCAATGAATGACGAACTATTAGGAACTGAGCGATTACTAATTAAGACGAGTTATCTCTACTGCATTCAATCTTAACTGTTTTGTACTTCATTCTTTGCTAAAATTTGAAATAGTGAGGGATCCTGGTCAGCGCGTTTAGCCTGATGAAAGTTTTTACAGACATGTTATTCCTTGCAATCCAGCCATATTTTTAAAGTTGAGTTGAGTCATTGAGGTTCGATATTTTATATAACTCAAAAAACTCAAGGCTAAAACTGCGATCGGGACTTGCAAAGGAGCATTTATTGTCATGACCCGAAATAGTGTTACCTCTAATTTATCTAGATTTGTACGGGTGTTCCACTTGTTTTTGTGTGTTTTCTAATCACTACGGTGCTTAACGACCCTATCCATGCATCTGTATAAATACAGACGTCCACTGCGTAAACGCATATTCACTGTTTAATATGATTTGTCACGTAAGGGATTAATAATCACCCAAAATGATAAAATTTAACATAGTATATGATTATGATATTTCAGTAGAACTTCTGGAAACAGACACTCAAAGATAAAAACTCGCAGTAGCGAAATCTCAATGATATAGATAATTTCTGTTAAAAAAGTAAGATTAAGAAGTCTCGTAACTTCAGCCACAGGAATAACGAAATTCGACCTGCAAAGGAAAACACTCAAAAGTTACTCCAAATGAATAAAAAATTGTACTTAGCTTGCTTTTGTGGGAAAGTCACGGTGTTCCGATAACGACACACGGCCTTGGTCCTCCTCTATTTAGCGGACGACCTGGTTTGGCTTCAGTTTCCCCGTGCGCGTTTGTTTCGATGATTCGAGCCCTTGAAAATCCGATGCTGCAGACGCGTTCGGTTTGTTTCTTGCAGTGCCGGAAACGCTCACTAACGATGTTTTCTTGAATGATTCTATTGAGAGACGAAGCTTCCGTTGCCGTAGGAAAAGGACACGTCGGTTTTGTTTCTTGAAGAAGTTATTCACTAACGATGATACTAAGTTGCTTGACGAATCTTGTTGTTTTCTGAAGTCGCTCACTAATGATGATACTAGGTTGCTTGAAGAATCTGCTGCTTTCGTCGTGTTGACTTCATGATTTATTATTCTGTTTTTTCGTTCGTAGGACGTTGTAGAGTTCTTCTGGTCCGCTGGCCACCAAATATTAGGGCTAGTGCCTTGTATGATAAGGCGCCCTATGAGGTAATGTTAGACTAGCGATAATCTATACGCTAAGTCGGTTGGTATTGCACTTCCATCTTCAATGGAGTGTCTGGGGTTTTGTAGATCACTTACGAAGTCGGTATTATCTTTACGACGATGTGTTAAACTCATGGTTCGGTGAGGTTTCTTGTAGAAAACACAAGGTATAAAAATATAGTATTTCTTCTGAAGTTTTACATGATGAAGATCAGGTATGATCGTACAAGTCTTCTATGACGATAGCTTGATCGCTTCTGCCAATGATGATGGCTAATCCTATTCCTCTACATGATAAAGCTTAGGTAAAGAGGTACAGGTCTTCTAATGACGATAGCTAACTCTCTGCCTGTCTACCATCTCTGTTACAAGTTATGAAGGAACGACAGTAGTTCGAACATATGAACATACTTACAAATGACATAGTTTCATACGAACACACAATCAAATGAGACACGCTACAGATCACGTAGGCCGTTTGAATAATAGGTCGGGGTAGTTGTCTCAAGCAGGGAGCTTGGACTAATGTTTATAAACAATTGAATGACTACAGGTGACGGCATGTTATCTTAGCTTACATACTTATTGTATACGTCATCTTTAGCGTCTAGTCTGATCACATTCCTGCAAGCAATCTGGTTGACCTCTTTAGTTTTTAGACTTTTATATATATGGACTAACATTCCATATTTTTATTATGGTAAAACACTTACATATCTATTACTTGTGTGTATTTATCTATATATACGTATATATAGGCCATACATGTATACATATATGTACGTGTGAGAGAGAGAGAGAGAGAGAGAGAGAGAGAGAGAGAGAGCGGAAGGCCAAAGAATTTTACGCTTCTCTCATTAAAAAAACCTTAACAACAAAATTTTTTCAATTCTCAATTTTGTATAATTTATTTTGTTTCATAATCATCTGACTAAAATGTTAACATTTCCAGCTCTCTTTTAGTTACTTTCTCGAGGAAGACATTATTTACTGGTTCATTTTTAAAGTCGTCTCCATTTGCATGTTTCTGAAGCCGTCGCAGTCTTCAGGAGCCTTCAGTTACTCCAAGCCCTTCCGAAGGCTCCGTGTGGAATCTCCCGAAGCAAGAAAACTGGCCTCGGAGCCAAAATGAAGATTCTGGGGAATTCCTGGAGCTCTAGTGGCATTATCCAATTCGAAATATTTGATCAGGTGGGGGAAAGAAAGGTAACCATGTTTTCCTTGTAAATTTAACTTTGTTGTGAAAACCTATTGGCTCTGATCCCAACCGATCAGTGGTACCTTTCATAAATGGAAATTGGATCCGAAACCTCGGATTATTTATTAGTAAACAAGCAGTAGCTCTTGTTCTGGGAGCACTTTTTGGCCGAGCACATCAGTGCATTGAAGACCAGAAGGCTTTCCAGATTGGTCAAGATACTACTGCGCAGAAAAACGACGACGACCTTTACTACGCAACGGAATGATCTCGCTTTTGAAAGAAGATTGGAAGGATGTAACGTCGGAGAACTTTTTCCTCCTAGATGAACTCGAAGATATGAATTTCAACGAGGCTGCTCTGATGAGAAAGAATCAAGATTTACTTGACGAGTTCATGGATGAAAAGCATAACGCTGAAGAGGAAAATAAACTCCTGAAGAAGAAAATAGAAGAGTTTGGAAGACGCATTTTTCCAGAAGGCCAAGGATGTTGAAAATATAAACGAACAACTAGCACGGAAGGAGAAAGAATGTGAGAACCATCGAGAAAAACTGGGAAGAACTCCAGAACCGAGCTGTGGACAATGACTTCTACTGTGGGTACCTTGAAGAGAAGGTCAAGGCCCATGAGGCTGAAAGAAAGAAGCTATTCCAGGCGACGGCACAACTCGAGGAGAGATTGCAAGCCTCACAGAGAGAAGTATCATCTGTTCTTGCACGAAAGGATCTAGGCGATCAGAAGAAAGTACATATCCAGGAAACCACAGTTCAGTCGCTTCCACAGGAGAAGAAAAATTAATGAGGAATTAGAGGAACGAGAACCACCAGTTACCGTGGTATACAATTCTATGGCAAATGAAAAGAATAAGAATGATGCTCTGATTGAAGAAAACAAGGTCAAAGGAAACATGTTCTATAAGCTAGGACGACTGGAAGAAGCAAGTGAATGTTTCCTCAGAGTCTTGGATATGGACGACGATCAAGTGGACTGCAGGCGAAGACTGGGATTAGTCTCTTATTGCTTGGCAGACACAGCCAAGCTATGACGCAGCTTGAGAAATTAGATGATCAAGAAGATTTGGTTGCAGCCGCCAGAACCTTGCAAGAATGCAACGTCATGGCTGCCCATACTACATCCTAGGTATTGCAGAGGATGCTAATTTGAAGGAAATAAAGTGGGCCTACAGGAAGCGGACACTCAAGTTTAACCCTGATAACTGCCAAGGGTCTAAAGACGAGCGACAGCGCAGAACGGATATCATGCACAAGGTCAACTATGCTAATGATCTCCTATGTAATACTGATGAAAGAAGAAAATACAACGCAGTCAGGGAATTCATCAAGGACCTGGCAGATAGTGTGATTGAAGATCCTCAGAAGACAATGAAAGCAAGAAGAAGAAACCTGGAGGACAAACGAAGAGGAAGAAAACTAAAGGAAACTAGAAAGAAACAAACAGAAAAAACAGCCTGTGATTAACCAAAATTGTGAATGATTTTGTCTTGTCACCAGGTGATGCTGCTGCGTCGTGTTCTAGAGGCCCTGCGATCTTCTTGGTCCATTTGATGAGCTTGACTGCAAGATGGGTGTTCTGCTGCTCCCCCCGGCAGCAGACAACAATGGGAGGTCCCCCCACCTCCTACACACCAATCCTGCAATCAAAACCATCGATGGGCCAAGAAAATCGCAATGCCTCTGGAACACGACGCAGCATCATCAACTGATGACCAGTCAAAATTCTTCACATGGGTTGTTTCTTTGTAGCGGTAAAGACAAGTCTTGTGAACAGGCTTTTCATCAGGCATCCTTGGCGATTCTCTCATCTCCCTGATGGAGGCAGGAGGCCCAACTATCAGGATGAGAGCCAACAGTTATTCAGAAGAAGGAGGACCAGCTCTCAGGATGAGAGCTAACAGCTGTTCGGAGAGTGGAGGACAAGCTCTCAGGATAAGAGTCAACAGCTATTTGGAGGCTGGAGGACAAGCTCTCAGGATGAGAGCCAACAGCTGTTCGGAGGCTGGAAGACAAGCTCTCAGGATGAGAGCCAACAGCTGTTCGGAGGCTGGAGGACAAGCTCTCAGGATGAGAGCCAACAGCTGTTCAGAGGGTCACAGGGCACCCCCTCTCCTGCCACATGATACCTTCTGGAATGGGTAACGATACCAAATCACCTATTGGATTATGCACTGCATGTTAAATCACATTTTTTGCATATACTGCAGTGGCAACCTCTGGCGTGGCGTAAAAACCCGTAAGTTCAATGCCTTTTATATATGCAAAATATGGGTTATGCAATGCATAATGGGTTGAATACTTGCATATACTACTGTGGCAACCTCTGGCGCGGCGTAAAAACCCGTAAGTTCAATGCCTTTCATATATGCAAAGTATGGCTTATGCAATGCATAATGGGTTGAATACTTGCATATACTACTGTGGCAACCTCTGGCGCGGCGTAAAAACCCGTAAGTTCAATGGCTTTCATATATGCAAAGTATGGCTTATGCAATGCATAATGGGTTGAATAATTGCATATACTACTGTGGCAACCTCTGGCGCGGCGTAAAAACCTGTAAGTTCAATGCCTTTTATATATGCAAAATATGGGTTATGCAATGCATAATGGGTTGAATACTTGCATATACTACTGTGGCAACTCTGGCGCGGCGTAAAAACCCGTAAGTTCAATGCCTTTCATATATGCAAAGTATGGCTTATGCAATGCATAATGGGTTGAATACTTGCATATACTACTGTGGCAACCTCTGGCGCGGCGTAAAAACCCGTAAGTTCAATGCCTTTCATATATGCAAAGTATGGCTTATGCAATGCATAATGGGTTGAATAATTGCATATACTACTGTAGCAACCTCTGGCGCGGCGTAAAAACCCGTAAGTTCAATGCCTTTTATATATGCAAAATATGGGTTATGCAATGCATAATGGGTTGAATACTTGCATATACTACTGTGGCAACCTCTGGCGCGGCGTAAAAACCCATAAGTTCAATGCCTTTCATATATGCAAAGTATGGCTTATGCAATGCATAATGGGTTGAATAATTGCATATACTACTGTGGCAACCCGTAAAAACCTGTAAGTTAAATGCCTTTCATATATGCAAAGTATGGCTTATGCAATGCATAATGGGTTGAATACTTGCATATACTACTGTGGCAACCTCTGGCGTGGCGTAAAAACCCGTAAGTTCAATGCCTTTTATATATGCAAAGTATGGCTTATGCAAAGCATAATGGGTTGAATAATTGCATATACTACTGTGGCAACCTCTGGCGCGGCGTAAAACCCCGTAAGAACAATGCCTTTTATATATGCAAAGTATGGCTTACGCAATGCATAATAGGTTGAATACTTGCATATACTACTGTGGCAACCTCTGGCGCGGCGCAAAAACCCGTAAGTTCAATGCCTTTTATATATGCAAAGTATGGCTTATGCAATGCATAATGGGTTGAATACTTGCATATACTACTGTGGCAACCTCTGGCGCGGCGTAAAAACCCGTAAGTTCAATGCCTTTCATATATGCAAAGTATGGCTTATGCAATGCATAATGGGTTGAATAATTGCATATACTACTGTGGCAACCTCTGGCGCGGTGTAAAAACCCGTAAGTTCAATGTCTTTTATATATGCAAAGTATGGCCTTTTAATATGCAAAGTATGGCTTATGCAATGCATAATGGGTTGAATACTTGCATATACTACTGTGGAAACCTCTGGCGTGGCGTAAAAACCCGTAAGTTCAATGCCTTTCATATATGCAAAGTATGGCTTATGCAATGTATAATGGGTTGAATACTTGCATATACTACTGTGGCAACCTCTGGCGCGGCGTAAAAACCCGTAAGTTCAATGCCTTTTATATATGCAAAGTATGGCTTATGCAATGCATAATGGGTTGAATACTTTCATATACTACTGTGGCAACCTCTGGCGTGGCGTAAAAACCCGTAAGTTCAATGCCTTTTATATATGCAAAGTATGGCTTATGCAATGCATAATGGGTTGAATACTTGCATATACTACTGTGGCAACCTCTGGCGCGGCGTAAAACCCGTAAGTTCAATGCCTTTATATATGCAAAGTATGGCTTATGCAATGCATAATGGGTTGAATACTTGCATATACTACTGTGGCAACCTCTGGCGCGGCGTAAAAACCCGTAAGTTCAATGCCTTTTATATATGCAAAGTATGGCTTATGCAATGCATAATGGGTTAAATACTTGTATATACTACTGTGGCAACCTTTGGCGCGGCGTAAAAACCCGTAAGTTCAATGCCTATTATATATGCAAAATATGGCTTATGCAATGCATAATAGGTTGAACACTTGCATATACTACTGTGGCAACCTCTGGCGCGGCGTAAAAACCCGTAAGTTCAATGCCTATTATATATGCAAAGTATGGCTTATGCAATGCATAATGGGTTGAATACTTGCATATACTACTGTGGCAACCTCTGGCGCGGCGTAAAAACCCGTAAGTTCAATGCCTTTTATATATGCAAAGTATGGCTTATGTAATGCATAATGGGTTGAATACTTGCATATACTACTGTGGCAACCTCTGGCGCGGCGTAAAAACCCGTAAGTTCAATGCCTTTATATATGCAAAGTATGGCTTATGCAATGCATAATGGGTTGAATACTTGCATATACTACTGTGGCAACCTCTGCGCGGCGTAAAAACCCGTAAAAAACCGTAAAAGTTCAATGCCTATTATATATGCAAAGTATGGCTTATGCAATGCATAATAGGTTGAACACTTGCATATACTACTGTGGCAACCTCTGGCGCGGCGTAAAAACCCGTAAGTTCAATGCCTTTTATATATGCAAAGTATGGCTTATGCAATGCATAATGGTTGAATACTTGCATATACTACTGTGGCAACCTCTGGCGCGGCGTAAAAACCCGTAAGTTCAATGCCTTTTATATATGCAAAATATGGCTTATGCAATGCATAATGGGTTGAATACTTGCATATACTACTGTGGCAACCTCTGGCGTGGCGTAAAAACCCGTAAGTTCAATGCCTTTTATATATGCAAAGTATGGCTTATGCAATGCATAATGGGTTGAATACTTGCATATACTACTGTGGCAACCTCTGGCGTGGCGTAAAAACCCGTAAGTTCAATGCCTTTTATATATGCAAAGTATGGGTTTATGCAATGCATAATGGGTTGAATACTTGCATATACTACTGTGGCAACCTCTGGCGCGGCGTAAAAACCCGTAAGTTCAATGCCTTTTTATTTGCAAAAGTATGGCTTATGCAATGCATAATGGGTTGAATACTTGCATATACTACTGTGGCAACCTCTGGCGTGGCGTAAAAACCCGTAAGTTCAATGCCTTTTATATATGCAAAGTATGGCTTATGCAATGCATAATGGGTTGAATACTTGCATTTACTACTGTGGCAACCTCGCGTAAAAACCCGTAAGTTCAATGCCTTTCATATATGCAAAGTATGGCTTATGTAATGCAAAATGGGTTGAACAATTGCATATACTACTGTGGCAACCTCTGGCATGGCATAAAAACCCGTAAGTTCGTGGCAACCTTTGGCATGGCGTAAAAACCCGTAAGTTCAATGCCTCATACAGTACGTGCAAAATATTTGATCCTGGTGTGGCAGGAGGGAAGATTCCATCTCTCTTGGCTAGCTATTGGAGCTGAGAATGGGGAAGGGTCCATCCCTGGCAAAAATAAAACCCCATTCGATGACACTCCATTGGCGAGGATGCCCCAGGGATGAGATCGCTTCCGATCGCTAAAGGCCCATAATTATATATATTTATATATGTATATATATAAATGTATATAATGTATATATCATATATAATACACACATAAATATATGTAAATGTATTTTATATATATATAGATATATATATATATATATATATATATATGGCTGACTGTCTAAGTGAGTGTGTGTGTGTGTGTGAATGTGTACTAAAATGCTGTCCAGCTGTGCATCTACAGTATGTATATGTGTGTGTGTGTGTGTGTGGTATATATATATATATTATATATATATATATATAATGTGTGTGTATGTGTACATATAATATATATATATATATATATATATATATATATATATATAAATATCACATACTCATATATACATATATACACAAAGTATATACACAAACATATTCATATTGTAGATATACGGCTAGACAGCCATTTTTAATACACATTCCCACACACATACACACTCACATAGACAGTCAGCCATATTTCCACAACCACGCACACAAGTACACGCAATGCTTTTGACGAACATCACCGCTGCTCACCAGCAAAACGGAACAGAAAGAATGAGGAGCAGCCTCCTCTAGTAGTGGAGGTGAAAGTGGCAGCTTTAATCAAACACTGTGTATAACAACAAGCGGTTGAATGTTAAATAAGGAGTTGGGAATAGGGAGTTGGGATAATGGGCTACAAATAAGCCTAGGATATTCAGTGGAAAATAATAATAATAATAATAATAATAATAATAATAATAATAATAATAATAATAATAATAATAATAATAATAATAATAATAATAATATGCTGGAAACAGACCTTCTTTCAAACATGTTTTATTAAAAATAATGGCAGAAATCACAGCATTGATTCTATATAAAATTCATTCAATTCTCCTTATGATTTGTCTTTCTGGCACGCTGGTATTATAAAGCAGCTGGCCAATATTCATTGTGCTGTAGGTCGTCAACGGAATTTCGGGCTGGTGTTATCAAAGGCAACAGGTTATAAGGGACAGGCTGGGGTCGTCAACAGGTATACTCTCGTAGGTCGGGAACAGGCCGTAGTCGTCAGGGGTCTATCCAGTATTCACTGGTCAGACCCCTGACGACCCCAGCTTGTCCCTGATAACCAGTTGCCTTTGATAACACCAGCCCGAAATTCCGTTGACGACCCACAGGACAATGAATATTGGCCAGCTCCTTTATAATACCAGCGTGCCAGAAAGACAAATCATAACAAATCATAAGGAGAATTGAAAGAATTTTATATAGAATCAATTCTGTGAACTCTTCCATTAATAATAATAATAATAATAATAATAATAATAATAAAATAATAATAATAATAATAATAATAATAATATAATAATAATAATAATAATAATAATAATAATTCAAAAGGATAATTATTCTACCCGGGTAGTTGGGGAAGGGAAAAATAATTAAGCTAATTAAATATAAGTCGTGATGTTTGTCTGTCTGTCTCACTGTTGACGTTTGGATACAGGGGGGAAGTATTTTGGGGTTGTGTATGTATGCATGTAAGTGTAAATACGTGAAAATGCACACAAACACTCTATATACTCAATTATATATAAAATAAACACACACCCACATACACACACACGACAACACATATATTAATATATATATATATATATGTATACTTATTTATAATAATCTATATTATTATATATCTATATATGTGTGTCAAAGAAGCGCCCGAGCATGACCAATAGGGCCTAGTGCTCGATTGCTTAAAACAGACCTCTGTTTATTCCTGATAGATAAAAACGTCCTGGAGAGAGAGAGAGAGATGATAGAGGAGATAGAGAGAGGAGAGAGAGAGAGAGAGAGCATAACAGGGGAATACTCGAATTGAAATAATGCCTCGCATCTTAAACATATTCACACTCCCGGATCGTTCTGAACAAGAATAGTCTCACTTATTGTACCTGAAAAAAAAAAAAAGAAAAAAAAGTGGAAACCTACGAAAATACTTGTTTTGGTGCGATACCTGAACACAATTCCCGCATGCACCAAATTTAAGTTCACAATTCGACCATGTAACCAACGTTAAAACGCAGCACATTAACTAGAATTTCGTTTTTTTTTTTTTTTTTTTTATTGCACCAAATTTTGCCTTCTATTGATATTTCATTTAATCAGATTGCTAAACTTGCTCTGTGCTTTTATCAAAAGAAATCATAATAAACTTTCGATATAACGCTATAAAAGTAAAAGACAATTTAATTTTCAAATATTTAAGGCCAATGCCTTATGGCACACGGTTTCCTGCCTGCCACTCTATGATGAACACGTTCAATATCACACTTTGGAATAAGCCGCCAGATGTTTCTTTGGGGAAATTGGGGAAATTTTTCTTTTTTTTTCTATTATTAAACAATTACTGAACCTAACATTGATCATTCACTAGGGGAATACTTTGTGCGCTTATACAGCTTAATCACTGATACGTATTCTATCAGATAAATAGGATGGGACAATAATTGGAAAAAAATATACTAACTGACAACCCCATGAGTTTTTATAGAAGTACGATCAATTCTGAGATTTGTCGCTTCACTTCTGGAACTTAATGTACCAGTACTTTGGTCCAATTTTCTGGACGATATATAACCCCTCTTCTTTCAACATCAGAAGGGAAGTCAAAATAAAGGATTGAAAAGTCCCAGGATATTTTCTGTGAACACTATGGGAATGAAGAAGAGAGAGGAGAGAGGAGACGATGGAGAAGAGGAGAGGATAAGATCAGAGGAGAGGAAGGAGAAGAGAGAGAGAGAAATTCCGTCGAAACTTGGACACCGATTTATCAGTTTCAAAATCAGCGTGCGGGTATAGAGACTTATGATAAAAAGTTCCTGTTTTTTATGTGTATTTAATTGAACTTTGTGGGTTTTTTTTCCTTAATAATTCAAGACAAACGCGAAGGGTGCGATTATTTAACTTGATAAACGAAGTCATTTGTATTTGGACCCAATTGTGGAAGACTAGACTCATTCACAAGTTACAATGCGAATAAAGGCAGATAAATGAATTTGCTTATCTAGTGACAAACATCCCCTGGTTTTTGGTACGTTGAATGCTTCCTGCCCCAAAAAAAAAACACGAGTTTACAGTAAACAAATACAAATGACTTTGTTTATCAAGTGATATAATCACATCCTGCGTTTTTTGTCTTGAATGCTTAAGAAAAAAAAAAACACGAGTTTACAGTAAACAAATACAAATGACTTTGTTTATCAAGTGATATAATCACATCCTTCACGTTTGCCTTGAATTATTAAAAAATAAAAAAACACATACACACAAAGTTCAATTAAATAAACATAAAAATACAGGAACTGTTTATCAAGTCATATAATCACATTCTTCGCGTTTGTCTTGAATTATTAAGACAAAAAAGACACAAAGTTCAATTAAATAAAATAAAAAACAGGAACTTTTGACTTTCATCTGAAGAGCACCTTAGTGAAGGTCAAAAACTCCTTTTTTTAAAAATATTTATTTACTTAAAGTATGTGTTTTCTAAAGTGGCTTCCTTTCTTGACTTTGTTTATATTCATAATCATCAGTGTTGCTTACAAAATGGAATAAATTACGTATTAATAGACTGAAATTCAAACGAAATAAATACGTAAATTTAATTTTTAAAAAAATGAAATTTATTACGCCTTGTCTATAAATACGCCAATTCTTCAAGTATTAAAATGGAACAGATTACTTCAAAGCCATCAAAGGTGATCAGGCCCAGTCTTGGTAGAGACCGCGTCTATTCTATACTGATGAGACCATGACAATATCACGCGTCCAATGAAATGACTGATCGAATTAGAGTGATAAAATGGCGTCGCAATAAAAAATGGTCCTCGGAGCTTGCGGTTACCAAAGTGACACGACTCTCACTTTTCCAGTCACTGACGATCATTTCCCCGGTGCTGGAAAATGTTGCCTAATCAGTTTTGCAAGCATGATAGAATGGCGCGATTCGGGGCCCTTTCAAATCTTAAGTCTTCCATTATTCAAGCTTTCTTATTTCTCTCTCTCTTTCTCTCCATTATTCCAGCCATCTTCTTCTTCTTCTTCTTCTTCTTCTTCTTCTTCTTCTTCTTCTTTCTCTCTCTCTCTCTCCATTATTCCTGCCTTCTATCATTCAAGCCTCATTGTTCTTCTTTTCTCTCTCTCTCTCTCTCCTCATCATTCTCCTCATCTCGCTCTCGTCTCCCTTCTCTATCGTCTCATCTCTCCTCATCATTCAAGCCTCCTTGTTCTTTTTTTTTCTCTCTCTCCATTATTCCAGCCCTCTTCTCTCTCTCTCTCTCTCCCACCATTATTCCAGCCTTCTTCTTCTCTCTCTCTCTTTCTCTCTCTCACTTCTCCGTCTCTCCCCCCCCCCCGCCCCCCCCCTCTCCTCTTTCTCATTCATTCAAGGCCCTCTCTCTCTCTCTCTCTCTCCATTATTCTAGCATCCCTCTCTCTTTCTCTCTCAAATTTCAAGTCTTCTCTCTCTCTCTCTCTCTCTCTCTCTCTCTCTCTCTCTCTCCTCCCTCTCTCTCTCTCTCCCTCTCTCTATATATATATCTATATGTATATATTAATAATATATATATATAATATATTAATAATTGAAAGTTAATAAAGATAATCGATGCCAATGGCCGTTTCCTACAAACAAGAAGCTGATTAAAGCAAAAAAAGAAGAGCTGTCCATAACCGGGAGAGGAGAGAGAGAGAGAGAGAGCCAGCGAGAGGGAGACGAGAGAGATGAGAGAGAGGAGAGATCAGAGATTTGACCGGGGGGGGGTAAGGGGGGCGGGGCGTGGGGTTTTGTTATGGACGTTACGATGCCACAAATCAGTTTTTGTAGGACGAGAGAGAGAGAGAGAGACTACGTCAACTTCAATCTACGATTCCAGCGCATTTCCACGACTCCCACTGCGATCTGTTCCAGAAATTCCTTGGAACTCCCAAGTCCTCAGAATCGCAAGACCTGGCTGGATGTATGTCTACCACTTAAGCCTAAAGGTCAGTAAGCAATTTCTGAGCAATCGCAGTGTCTCTGCCTGCATTGGGTCACCTTGGTTTGAGTTTGTTTGCTTGTATGGGGTGCATTTTTACGTTGCATGGAACTAGTTGGTTCTTCAGCAACTGGCTTTACGTGACTTCCGAACCACGTCGAGATGTGAACTGCTATCACCAGAAATTCAAACATCTCATCGCTCCCTCAAACAGGAATGGCGAGAATCGAACCCAGCGACCACCGAGGTGGAACGCTAATACCAATTCCAACCACGGACCGATGAGGCCGCTGATTGAGGAATCCAAAACAAGAAAGGAGGTTCCCCCCCATACCAATAAAGAAAAAGCTATATATATAAATTTTAACAAATATAATAATAATATATATCATATAATAATGATATATATATATTATATGAAAAAATATTAATATATATATATATAAAAATAATATTATATATATAATATAGATATTATCATAATAATATAATCAATATATATCATTGCAGGTGGGGGGCCAGGGAAAAGACCAATTAATTTCCAACATATTTCCTTTATTTCCGACGTTTCGTAAGTAATTTCTTTAATCATCATCCATCAAGATCTGTTGAATAATGTATAAAATTAGCTAAAAAAAGGTTTACTGTAAAAACTTTAAAAATTTCATAAGAAAATTTTGAATTCAATATATTACCAGCTAAAAAAAAACACACAAAACAAAAGAAAAGAACCAAAGGCCGCTGACCAACCTTATGTGGGAAAACAAAAGGAAAACAAAAGAACAAATGCTTACCAAAAGACAGTTAACTTAGGTTCAAGTTGAGATCGAGGAGGTTTTCCCTGTAAGATGTAAATAAATGAAATTAATACGAAACGTCGGAAACTAAAGAAATATGTTGTAATTAATTGGGTTCCCCTCGGTACCCCCACCCTCGCAATGATGTTTGTCCTTGCTGCCGGTCCGCCTTATGCCCTGCTTTTCATTATATATAGATAATAATAAATATATTATATTATAATATACTATACTATATATATAATATATTTTATATATTATAATATGATATATATAATATATATGTTAATATACATATATATATATAATACGTGCCACCAGAAACATCCAATACTTTAATACATTAATAAATCAATTTATAAATAAAGACAGATATATTATATATATATATATATATATATTATATAAATAAATTATATATATATATAATAATAAAAGTAAAAATAAACTTAAATAATAAATAGAATACTATGTAAATAAAAAATAAAGATTAAACTAAATAAATAAATGTGCAGTTAAAAAGACTGTTGATCCGTATAATTAAACCTCGCAAATTTCATTTTTGTGTAATCTACTACCTATCATCGTGAATTTCTCGGCCCCCCACCAAAAAAACCCCCCCAAAATTTGGCCCCCCCCAAAAAAAAATTTCGGTCCCCCCCCGTTTCGCCCCCCCCAAAAAAAAAAAAACAGAAAAGGGTGTCCCACAAAATTATCTTTAGGCTACAATGAACATTAATTAAAATTCAGACAACGGATTTCAGGAAAATTATAATTGATATCTTAATTTCAGAAAACTAAAAAACCGCCACGATTGTTTGTTTATGACTTCCAAGATTTCTCAGGCTAAGCAAAATTCGCAGGTAAGGAACGATTGGAATTGCCATGAAAAGGGGAAACCGCTAATGTTCATCGTTCTGGAATGCTAGAAAGAAGAAAAATGCTAATGTCTGTGGTACTGGAATTCCAGGAGGAGGGAAAAACTGACATTCATCACACCAAAACTCCCATTGAAAAACACAAGGAAAACCAATTAATATTCCGTTGATTGTTTAATTACAGGAAAAAAAGGGTAAAACCGACAATATTCATCGAGTTGGAACTCCATGAGAAAGGAAAATCGACAATATTCGTCCAGTCGAAATTCCCGAAAAAGGAAAACCGACAATATTCTTCGAGCTGGAATTTCATTTAAAGGCAAACCAACAAGACTTGTCAAGCTGGAATTCTAGGATAAAGGAAGACCGCATACATTTTTAGAGCTGGAATTCCAGGAAAAAGGAAAACTGGCAATATTCTTTGAGCTGGAATTCCAGTTAAAAGGAAAACCAACAAGACTTGTCAAGCTGGAATTCCAGGATAACGGAAAACCAACAATACTCGTCGAGTTGAAATTCCAGGAAAAAAAAAAAAAAAAAAAAAAAAAAAAACTTGTTCTCGCGTTGGAGATCTCGAAAGGAGAGCAATCGATAGGAAAAAAATAATTAGAATTTAATGCGTAAGAAAAAAGCCAAAGTACTATTTATCATTATGGAATTTACTCAAAGGAAAACGAATGTTATCGGACGAGACGGAACAACCCGGTGTTTGATGGCCTCCCAGAGACATTAAAAGCGCAGAAGCGCTTCTCTCTAAAGGAAATTTAAATAAAAAAGACGGAATTAGCAGGCTCCCGTTCTAATTAAGTGCGTTAATTGAAATAAAAGCCAAAGGAATGAAGATGCCATGACGACCTCTCTGGCTAATAACAATGTGGACATTTGGCCATTCTCGCAGGAGCTTAGTATACAGCGTTTTTAACATTGCATATATAAATACATACACATATCTAAGTGCATATATGTGCATGCGTATATATATACGTGTATATATATTAGATAATATATATATATACGATTATAACATATATATAATATATATTATATATATAGTATGCTATAGATATATATATAATTTTATATATACATACATGCAAACATACATACATACATAAACATAAATACATGCATACATATATATATATATATATATATGTATATGCGCAACTCCTCTGCCCACTATACATTATCTAGAAGGCTATTAATAAAGCGAATAAAATACACTACAGAGGTCCCACTCATAACAGACAAATAGCTTTTAGCAACGAAATAAATCTTCCGTACGATGAAAACATCCAGGAAGCTACAGGACACCTCGGGTCTTATAGAAATCCCTTCATGGTCTACTATCCCAAAGCCATCAGCAGTTCGCTTATTAACATGAACTTAAATAAAAGAGGAGGATTGTAATGAGATTCACTTGGGGAAACAGGTAGATCCATAACGCAAAGATTAGCAGAACACAAACGATCAGCGCGATATGCTTCAGAGAGCTCGGGGATTTTGGCAACTAAGGCCATTCAGCGCTGAAACGGAAATTGACAGTAAAAGGTTTGAAAGGTGTAACAAGAGGCAACCCTCGCAGTTGCACTGTGAAACAATTGTTAGGTGTGGGTGAACAGTCAGATGGAAGAAAGAGAATATGAACGGAGGTACAGTACAAGGAATGAAAGTAGTTGCAGCTAGGGGCCGAAGGGAGGCTGCAAAGAATCTAAAGTAATGCCTACATTGCACCGAATGAGGTGCGCTGACGGCAGTACCTCACTACGGGAGGATTTATCTACATACCACGGATAGAGGCCATAACATAAACTGGAGTTGGGTAGAGCTAATCTTCAAAACTAGCTGTCCGGATAAAAGAAAGATGCTGGAACGTGCTAACATCAAGCAAACCGAAAATATGAACCTGTCAGGAGGACATTGAAAACCGGGTGACATCGACGAGTCAATCCTTAAGAAGCCTCTTCATAAGCAGGTGTTCCAGAACAATCATGACCAACGGACGAGTCGCCAGACGGGAGTTAATGAGGCCAGAAAACACCAGGGAATAGTTTTTAATTTCAGTCCTTTCTGGGTCAACAGTCACCTCCATGCAAAGAGATTTACTGCCACACCTATACATATGCTTTGTATATATAACCTATGCATATACTTTGTAAATATACTCTTGTAAGATATCATCTGTCCATATTTTACCAGTGATCAGGGGCACAAGAGGAAGTGCTCGAAATATATGGTTGCAACGTTCAAATAGTGCTTAATGGGCACACAAATATATAATTAATAATTATGCACCTATATATGATATACACATCATACAATACATAATATACAACACCACACCACACATTATATATAATATCTTATTATATATATATAATATATATGTGTGTGGTGTGTGTTTGTTGTGGGTGCTGTGTGTGTATGTATGTATATATATATTATATATATATATCTATCTATAATAATATATATATATGTGGGGTGTCCTGGTATACACATACACCGCACACACATAATTATATATATTGAATAAAATCACAAAATAATTACTAAAAAACACATAGAGCTTACCGAGTTGAAATAAATACCCAATAAAACGTCTTATTCAACGTCTCCCTGGATTCAGATCGAATCAGCATCGAGTAAGTAAGTCTTCATCGGAGGGTAATTGCGAAAGATGAAGTTGAACGGTATCTTCTGGGCCCACGGATTCCCCGACCCAGTGATGCAAGTGTATCTAAAAATGTAAAGCAAACTCATATGCATTTCTATTTACTGAATAAGAGGGATTAGCATATCACGACCGTCGCTACATTCCACGCACTTGCAAGCAAAAAACAGATTTGTTACACTGGAATTTAAGTTTTTCAATTTTTTGGTTCTTTTGTGGTATTGTATTAAAACCTATTACATGTAGTGGTTATATATATATAATATTTATATATATTATTATATATATATATTATATAATATATATTATATTATATATTATATATAATAAACCAGACCATACCATTAAACCATGTATGTAGTTCGTACATACATTACATGAAAAAGGCAATTAAAAGTTGAATACATATGAAGCAAATCGAGATTCTTAAGATTGTGTGTGTGGTGTGTATGAGGTGTGTATGTGTATACGTATATTATAGCTATTTGCATTCTTATAATACATACATATATATGTTATATACTAAATATAATTATATATAATTGTATTTATATTATACACAACACGTAGTTTTTGTGTGTGTGTGTGTAATATACAACATCAGAAACTCACACTTCATAAACATGAGACAATTAACCCCGTGTCTTTCTTTATTTGTTACCGACTTGACAGAATAAAGGGCAAATATGGCGTCGGGCATCAGACAATTTCTCCCATGTAATTTCCACCTTCGTTTTTATGAGGGCGAAACAAACGAAAAATAAATTCTTGTACAATTTTTAATAGGAAACATTTTTTACGAAAAATAAAAATCCTTGTACAATTTTTAATAGGAAACATTTTTTTCTCTCTCTCTCCGGATTCCACATTGGATGGAAATTCTCATTTTTCCCAACTGAAAATATCCCTTCTTCTGGTTTCGTTTCATATCTGTCTCTTTGTTTCCGGGCCTTTCTCATTATCCAGCAATTTTACTCTCTTTCTCTCTCTCTCTCTCTCTCTCCTCTCTCTCACTCTCTTTGTCCTCCATTTATCAATCCATTTTCATTCTCTCTCACTCTCTCTGCCATTTATCAGTTTCTTTCTCCCCCCCCCCCCTCTATCTCTCTCTCTCTGTTTAGTCATTTTCCCTCTCTCTCACTCTCTCTTTGTCCTCTATTTTTCAATTCTCTCTCTCTCTCTCTCTCTCTATCTCTGTTTATCAGTTTCTATCTACCTCTACTTATCCCTTTAGACTAAAACAAACTCTCTCTCTTTCTCTCCGATGTTTCTGATTTGTCGCCTCATTATCATTATTTCCTCTTTATCTCTCTCAACATTCATCATTGCTCCTCTCTATTCCGAGCACTTCCGCCATTCGTTTTCGTCGATCCGTTCTTCAGTTATTCCCCAATTTCTTTTTTTTTTTTTTTTTTTTTTTTCCTTTTTTTTTTTTTCCTATGGCTAGGAAATAAGGCTCCCCAAATCAGCCATCTATATTGCTACGTATATTTCTTATTTGAACTTGTAAATCGTAATCGCCTCTAAACTTAAAGAGAGTCCTTCATTTCTTGTCAGTTTTACGAATGCCAATTCATACCGAATGTCATATTTGTTTGGGCACTTTCTCGGCATTTTTTTTCCCAAAATACATCGTCCGCGTTCCACATATTTTTCGTTCGCTTTACCTCAAAATTCACCAAGCCGTTTGCAATTTCTTTCGTTGTGACGAATGCGAATTGCCACGCTTATGTTATATTGTTTGGTCGATTTCTTTCATTTTTTTTTTATAACTTCCTCTCGTATATTTCTAAAATATCCTCTTCCGTATTCCAGATTTTTTCGATCGCTTCGTCCTCAGACACCGTCGCCGTTGCCCGTTTAGAGAAGCTCCCCTAATTACTTTAATTACTTTATATCCCGATTTCCTAGCTCCTGCTAATTACCAAACGGGGGGAAAAAAATAGACTCCCTTAATGACAAACTATCTCGCAGAGTCGAAGGTTCGAATTGGATAAAAATGCGAATATTTCTAAATATTTTTACCCGCCAGCCACAACCCCCCCCCCCTTCCCGCTCGCGGGCCCCCATGGAAAATGATTAGGCCCGGAAGGAAAGTGAGAAGGGGGGGGGGGGGGGGGGGAAGTGAGGAAGGAACGCGGGGGGGTTGTTAGGGGTAAGGGGGTGGGGCGGGGGGAAAAGAGTCAGTCCTAATGAAGTTATTACTCAAAATAATTATGTATACGGAAGACCTAAGCTTAGGCTCAAGTGGGCCAGCAGCAGCAGCAGCGGAAGAGAGAGAGAGAGAGAGAGAGAGAGGAGAGAGAGAGAAGAGAGAGGGAACCATGTGAGGGAGGAGGCGACCCGAGGGAATGCATCCTTTAAAAAAACTCTCCCCACATGTGGGAGGTGTGTTTTTAAAGAGGACTAACAAGCTGATGTTTGCCCAATATTTGCATATCGGTGAGCGGCACGCACTTCTCGTCCGACGCATTATCGGAACTTTATTGCCAGTGTGCTCACCCTCTCTCTCTCTCTCTCTCTCTCTCTCTCTCTCTCTCTCTCTCTCTCCATACTGTTTGGTTATTCATAGTTCTCTATGAAATTAGCCTCATCCGTTCTTCTATCCAATCATTTTTCTATGTATTCTCGACTCAGCCATTCAGAGAATCCCCGTAAAATCTCTCTCTCTCTCTCCACTCTCTCTCTCTCTCTCTCTCTCTATATATATATATATATATATATATATATATATATATATAATATATATATATATTTCAAATCAATCCTCTACAATCTATCTATCTATTTACACATCTATATCCTATAAAAGCATTGAAGAGCTCCATATTAATCAGGATATCTCTCTCTCTCTCTCTCTCTCTCTCTCTCTCTCTCTCTCTCTCTGTACTGTTTTTGGTTATTCAAAGTTTTCTCTACTTATCTGTCTTCGTATCTTCTATTCAGTCATTCAATTCTCCACTTATATATAATCTCTCTCTCTCTCTCTCTCTCTCTCTCAGCCATTCGAAGAGTTGCCTCATCAAATTAGCATTCTTCTTCTACGACCATTTTCCTGGAGACTTCGAAAAAGGACTCCACTTTCTTGCACGAACGCTCTTGATATAATGATTTCATTCGAAATTCTTCTACTTTATTTTTTTTTAATGTCCAAGAAAATCTCAGCAGAGAGATATGGTTTAATAAATCTAAATGAGCACAATTTAAAAGCATTATACCAAAGCGCCAATGCTGGATGTACAGATTTTGAGGCAATCGCTTCTTTAAGGAATAAAATCGAAAAAAAAAAAATGTAAATTGCAATTCATGAGGGAGTAAAATTAAAGGCCATAATTAAAGAAAATTTTGAAGGAAAGAAAATTTTAGCTCATTTATTAAGGAGAGAGAAAAATGTTGGAAGTAATCAGCTGATGAAGGTATCTGCTGTATATGATTCTTTATCTTTTAGTTTTGTAATAAAATAAATTTTGATCAAGTTTTGTTCTCCTCATTTAGTATTGTACTCCTCCGTCTGGGTTTGCTTGACGATTAAGAATTTATCCTCACTGTGAATGACCTGACAGTGACCCTTAAATACAAAGTCGTCAAAAGTAGGGACCACAATTAAGCCAGGGCATTGATGCAGGGTGATCCATCTGTGTACCATTAGCTTTCTATGAACATTTGCTTTGCCTATCCAGTAATATCCTAAGTATGTAACTTTCTTAGGATCTTAGATATGTTTGAATTATCTTGAAAACCAAATCAGTAGAAAAATGAAAAGTATCAATATATGATTATCATACATCATAGCTTTCAGCTCAACGATTCTATTGCAGTATCAGCATATGCATTGTATCATTATGATCATTATTCAGAGGATAAACCATCTTCTATTCATATGGAACAAGCATATAGGGGCCAATGGTTTGACATTCAAGCTTCCAAAGCATATAGTCTCATTTGGACAGAAGCTACAGAATATAACAGGAAGTCCACCCTGTGGTAGGGGTGTAAGAATACTACCACCGTAGGTCCTGCGTGTCGTAAAAGGCGACTAAAAGGACAGCTGCTGCCTTGCAGTCGTACTTTTTTTAGTAAAAAGCTAGGCCCACCAACAATAACTGTTGAAACTGCTGCCTTGCAGTTTTAATGTTTAGCAAAAGGCTGGGCCCACCGCCAATAACTGTGGAAACTGCTGCCTTGCAGGTGGAACTTTTTAGTCAAAGGCGAGGCCCACCGCCAATAACTGTGGTTGATGACAGCAAGGGCATGCGGTCGTAAAAACCCCTTTGCCAGATAATAAACCATGCCTGATGTTGTAAGGAAAGGCGCATCTGGCAACCGACCCTTTAGTGCAGGGATAACGGTGGGAAAGAAGACAGAATATAACAGGAAGTACAGAAAGAAGAGATTAGTCACCTGAAAGAAGAAAACATAAGTTAATAAATAGATAGATATATACATATAATAAAAACTGATTAAATCACAAGATGAAGTGCTTATGGGGAGTAAATGCGTTGCATTTCTGCTTGATCCTCAGGGAGAATATTAACACAGCAACCTACAGATTCACTTTCAAAAGAGCACGAAAGCAACTGGGACACAGAATCTATTCCTGTGGCTTTCGAGAGCTGGTTACTGAACCTCCATGTCTCCTGAAGTTTTTGTGACCAAAAAAAATAAATAAATAAAATAAAATAAACTGATAGCTTTAACAACATAGTTTCTATAGGGTGAAAAATCCTCAGGATGGGGCGTGTCAAATATATATAAAGTATTAAATGATTATAGAGTAGGGGAATCATTAAGGTTAAGATCTATCAAAAGTCAAAACACGTAACTCACCACTGAACCACGTGACAGTAAATAGTGATACGTAGAGTACAGGAACATTCATCCGATGGTTGTATAAACAGAGCAAACATATAAACAAACTGTCGCAGTAAATAACAGCAGTAAATGTTCAGCAAATATTCAAAACTAGCGAAAATGTTCTACTTTTTTGCTCAAACCTGATATCTATAGTCTTCCTTGTTTCAAGAGGCAACCAGTCGATTATTCAGGAATTATGTCTCGCACAGAAGGTAGTTTTCAACGTCAAACCTTAATTTGATGATAAAGGTGAACATCTCTTCGTTTTTTTGCTTACTCCCCCCGCTACAATGCTACTTTGTTGTTGTTGTGTGGGGGGGGGGGGGGTTGAGAGGGGGAGGTAGGCAATGTCTAAAAAGGCGTTTCGCATTGAGTTAAAGGTACAGGAATTTTAGCATAGGACATTTATGTTTTATTCATTAGAATGAAAATTGAAAAAAATGAATAATGTGCATATTCAAACTACAGAAAAATTATTTCTAATAATATATATATATATATATATATATGTATATATAATTATATAGAAATATATATATACATATATATATCTATATATATATATATATATATATATATATATATATATATATATATATATATATATATATATATATATATATATTTTCGTTGGTGAAATCTGACTCACACAGACGGCGATTAAAACCTTTTTGGGCATAAGATATAATTGCATCATGTTAAATGAGTTCAAGATAAATATTGAAATCTTGGCCTGTCAACGCACGACAAAGAACGCTCGGTTTGCGCGTGTCTGCGTGCGCAAGCACCACCACCGCGCACGAACCTACGACGCGCATGCAAGTTAGTATGTAAATACGAGGCAAATATTTCCTCCATAACCCAATTTATCTTAAGCCTGTAATGAGGAGTCATCTAAAGAATCCGGTCCCTCCCAGACACAGAGAGGCTGTTGGCCTCTCGCAGCCGGAAGCAGCCGGATACCAAGGGGCAGGCCTAGATTCGCATGCCTTTCTTTCCTCCACGTCCTAAGAAGAAGAAGAAGAAGAAGAAGAAGAAGAAGAAGAAGAAGAAGCAGGAGGAGGAGGAGGAGAGGAAGAGGAAGAAGCAGAATAAAGTGGAAGATCCACCCACACGGAGTTCCAGCCTTCGTTCCAGGCGATGTTTTGCCATTCCAGAGGAATTCTCCCGAAGGAGGAGGAGGAGGTGGAGGAGGAGGAGCAGATTGAAGGGAGGGGAGGGGGTGGGAGGGTTTAAGCCGGAGGTGCTCGTTGCACGCTCAAGCAAGGTTTGTAAGTCTTTATCAAAAGATTAACCTTGCTACGTACAGAAAGACGGAGAGACAAACTAGCATTCCAGCATGCTGGTATTATCTATGGGCATACCCAACTCATTGATAATTTTGTATAAAAACATGCGAAACATACATTCATTTATCCATTAACGTATATATATATATATAATTTGTGTATTAACTTGATACCTTGTTACCTGGAGATTAGAGGAACTTCTGCGCATGACCCATAATTCATTCTCGTTCACTAATTGAGAGGCTGGAATTACAAAAATTGCAGTTTACACCAGCTTTAAGACTTCGGCGCTTTCGTCGTCGGCCGGTTGGAGTTAGAGGCTGGGGGTCCACACCAGGCTTCCTACTCCAATTTACACCTTTAGGTTAAGCTGACACACCAACCAATGTTTTTTGAGATGGCTATATGTCTGTCCGTCGCATACTTTATACGTCCGCCCTCAGGTCTTAAAACCTACTGGGGCTAGAGGACTGTAAATTGGTACGTTGATCATCCACCCCCCAATCATCGATCATAGCTAATTGCAGCCCTCTAGCCTCAGTAGTTTTTATTTTATTGAAGGTTTAAGTTACCCATTGTCGTGCGTCTGGCAACACTATAGGACACCGGGCCAGGGCTGAAAGTTTCATGACCTGCGGCTCTTACAACATTATACGCTGTACAGAAAATTCGATTGCGCCGAAGTAACTTCGGCGTATTATTTTTACTTGCTTTATTTTGGAGGCAATGGTGATGATCAAGTTTGAGTTACTGAGGCTCCCAAGGGCTTTAGAAAGTAAGACTCCATGGTTTCTCAGTTCTCGAAACCCGAGGCTTCCTTGAGGTTTACGTACCTGAAACCCTCCCCACACCCCCCATCACCGCGCCCACAACTTTTCAAATGTTTGCGAAAGTGAAACCAAGACATTTCTCTGATGTTTTAGAAAGTGAAACATCATATTTTGATGCTTAAAAAAAACCTGAGCATTTCGACATCTGACAGGTTGGTTTGAGTGTGAGACATTTCGTTTTGTAAGGTTTGACAAACTTGGCTTTTTGAAATTAGATTAGTCTGAATTTCAAAAAATCCCCTCATAAGAATTAACTTTGTTTTTTTTTATTTCTTTGTATATTAAAAATTGATTGGTGTGACTTTGTTTTTGAAATTTAAGAAATCCATTTTCTATATTCGCGTTTCCTACGTCTGAAGCGTACTGACTGAGAATTGGAACTTTTCATTGCTATTTATTGTGAAGAAAAGCTGGTCTTAATACAGCGAAGTTTAACTACATCGGGTCTGGTCAACATTTGGACATATGACTACCAACGACTGCCAAACGTCATTGGAGCCCTGGCGTATGGGTAGCAACCCCATCCCTTAAAATCTCTGCTGGTAAGACCCTAGGGACTGACAAGTGAAGAACTCGGACAATGTAAGGGCCAATCTGAAGGACGTAATCTATTCTTGTTCCTTGAGCAACCTGAGAGCAGCAGTTCTTCGAAAAAAAAAAAAAAAAAAACCAAAAAAAACCTTCTTCAGCACGAAAAACCAAGATCTTGCCCCGGGTGTCATAAACAATTTTCTATGCGATTTCAGTTGCAAGAATCACAATTCCCAACCAACAAAAAAAAAAAAAAAAAAAAAAAAAAAAAAAAAAAAAAAAAAAAAAAAAAAAAAAAACAATGCTTTACATCTCACCCAACCCACAACACCGTCAACTTTTTTCACAAATAGGAATAATGGAATCTTATTTTCCAGGAATATCTCGTCTTCGGGATCGGAAGGAACCAGGAATCTGATAGAATCACTTAAAACCAAGATCTTGCCTCGGGAGCCCCTTCCAGATAAAATAAGCATAAAACAATTTTCTATACGATTTCAGTGTAAGAATCACAATTTCCATAACAGCCTGCACAGCTGAACTAATCTCGCCCCCCCCCTATAACTGAATGCTTTACATTTTACCCAACCACCAACGCCGTCAACTTTTTTTACTCTTTTTTTCAAATAGGAATAATTGCATCTTGTTTTCCAGGAATATCCTGTCTTCGGGATCGGAAGAAACCAGGAATCTGATATACTCAGTTAATGGGACCTCGTGGAATAATGGTGGATTATTAGGAACATCGGGAAAGAAGATTTCCTACGAATACAAGCAACGTAGGATTCGGTACTCTGTTTACGAAACTTGGAGAGACGAGGATATATAGGTCACGTATTGGACATCAGGTCGTATCCGTGAAATAGTGTTATTCTAGAGTTGCTTTTTCCTAATTATCTTTATGATGCATTCAATACGTTCACACAAGCACGTATTTTAACACTCGTTGATTTCCCTCCGGAGGTATGGAAGAAAAATAATGAAAATATACAATTTAAAAAAATGTAATTTACCAAGAAGGTCGTTACTGGAGGTAATTTCAGTCTTTCAGAAATCCTTTCATTCACAGTATGAGTATTTATGACAGCAAAACAAAAATTGAAAGGTAGTATGTGATCTAAAAAAAATGATTTTTTTTTATTCGTGTTTGTAATTTGGCTCCTTTCGTGTGTTTCCGTTGCCATGGAAACTTCAACGGAAATATTACGTCACAAATAATGACATAAATAGGATGTTTTTCTCTTGAGATATGGATACAACCTACTACTTGCAATGAAATAAGATACGGACTTCTTTGGTCATCGTGGAATCAAGCTTAAGGTTACTCTGGATAAAAGGTTCACATTATGAAAGAATTTTCCCTGCTTTTCCGATGCCAGTGATTTCCTTTTTTTCCTTTTTGTCTGTTTTTCCTCGTATACATTTCGCATTTGTGAATAGCCTTTTACGTTGCATGGAACCAGTGGTTATTCAGCAACTGGACCAACGGCTTTACGTGACTTCCGAACCATGTCGGGAGTGAACTTCTATCAACAGAAATACACATCTCTGGCCCCTCAGTGGAATGACCGAGAATCGAACTCGCGTCCACCGAGGTGACAGGCCAAGACCATACCAACCACGCCAATAAGGCGCTAATAGCCTGTAATACTGCACAATACCTTTTTTTTATGCTGAAATCTGACAGATGGGATGATATGAACCTTAAGTACATCAAAGAATAGGATATCTTTGAAAGGAGATGGTGCGTGACTGCAAGGGGCCAAAACACTTTCCGATTTTGGGAATGCACACACAGACACTATATATATATATAGATATATATATATATATATATATATATATATATATATATATATAATAAAGCCCACAAAAAGTTTTATAGTGTAAGTAACACGGAGAAAAAATTCTACGAACATTCTCAGTTTGCCTTATTTTAACGGATTTGAAACCATTAAATCATTGTTAAAAGCCTTTAAGGTCTACCTTGCTTTTTCCTATAATAACAGGCTAAAAGAAATGTTAATAAAAAATGGCCCTAGGGAAAGCAACAACATAATGCATAAAATCCATGTATGGACTGCCCCTCCTTTTATCTCTGACAGTCGAGCAAGGGCTTAGAAGTAAGATTAAAACAGCATAAATATTCTGTCAAAACTGGGGAAACATCTAATGCAATATTCATTCATTTAAGTGAAAACAACCACTGGATAAATTGGATTGGTAGTTCAGTAATTGCAAGATCAAAAGATGTCTTATCACAAAATCTTTTAGAATCTTCCATAATACAATTTACTTCCTATTGTAATGCTAATATTAGTCATGGCTTGTTTTATTTAGACCCGTGTATTTGTAACATGTCTAAGAACGACCTCAAAGATATTATTACAGACTGAAATACAAATTAGTTGCCTTTGAGATATTTTCTTTGTATATGCATGTTTAATATGTTTTGTGAATAAGTTTTTGTCTACCAAAGATCTGAATGTGGTCAGCTACTGCCCTGTATAATCCTTTAATTGTCTTGTCCCTGTGTCTGAGCAGTTGGACTTAATCTTTTTGTTCTTAAATTGTACCCATGTTTATGCTTGTTTGGAAAGGTTACTGATTCTCAAGGTGTGTTGGACTCTAGGTACTAATCACCTTATAATCCCTATCTGTCAGTTATACGACCTTTCCTGTACTCCCAGTTTCTCATGTAAGTCAGTTTGTCTGATAAGTAAAGGACGCTGAGTCGAAAGATCTTGCAGAAACTCCGTTGTTTATCTTTCCTCCGTGGCTTATACCTTTATATATATATATATATATATATATATATATATATATATATATATATATATATATATATACATATATATATATATATATATATATATATATATATATATATATATATATATATATATATATATATATATATATATATATATATATGTATATATAGTTAATTGACCATATACGCAATTGTTCTATGCAATAGTAAAATTATTAAAAGGACCTCCTTCACACCAGATGGTGTGTAGCGGAGTTATTTATTCAAAAAAAGTTAATTAACTTGAAAGCTTGTAACTTTTTTTTTTTAATAAATAACCCCGCTACACACCATCCAGTTCGAATGAGGTCATTTAATAACACACACACACACACACACACACATATATATATATATATATATATATATATATATATATACTATACAAAAGAAACCTCCTTCACACCAGACGGTGTGTAGGGAGTTATTTATTCGATAAAAGTTGTAACCGTATATAAATATATGTATATATATATATATATATATATATATATATATATATATATATATATATATATATATATATATATATATATATATATATATATATATACACTTAAAAACACACTGGGCATTTGAGTCAACAAAGCCTGGAGTACATTATGAAATGACACATTATAACCCAGTAAAAAAAATCGTCCATTATCACTCTCTGACAATTATATGAACTAGCCCTGGAGATATAGTATTTACTGTAATGCAAAAATAGAACATTATAACTATTCACGGGCAACTGTCATCACCATGGTATATACATCAAGTCGGCCATGACTCCTGTACGATTCCTTAATCCCCCACCCCCCCCAACACTACCCTCCCTCTATTCCCCCGGGGGCAGCCCCCTCCGTTCCCTCCTTTCAATTCAGTCAACCCTGACTCCATCCATCATCGACATGCCACTTTCAGCTCTATATATAAAATCTTCGGTTCTTTTCTACTTTTTATTTCTTATTTTTTTCAAGGACTGGTCTTCAAGTCTCCGGACAGCCATTCAATTTCCTATTTTGAATGTTGTTGACTTCAAACACATCTGCTCCTTATTTAAAAGAAAAAAAAAAAAGTCTATTTTTTGATGCTTTTAACTTTGCCTTTTTTTTTTAAAGCAGACCTTCTTTTTCACGGTTTCCTTTTTGAAAACACGAATATCTTTTTCTTCTCCTGTATCCTTCGCCCCTAACTCCCCCCCCCCCCCATTGAACAATTCTTTATTAAAGTCTTTCCTTTTCATTTATAACCACTAACACGTTGCCAACCTCTTGGTGGTCATCTCGATTAACAGGAAGTTCGTGAGAATCTTGACTAACATTAAAATCTTTTGCTTAATAGTACGTTTACTTATATTTTGTATACTAGTGTGTTACTGTGTAAAAATTTCTGTTTTCACGTTGCGATATATTGTAGACTACATAGCAACAAATATAAACAACTTTTTAATTATATTTCTTTTAATTTTCTACGGCATCAATAACATCTTCTGACGAATGACTAGAGTTGTGTTTCTAGCAACTGGTAATATTCAAGTGTCCACATCCTTGAATTTTGTAGGAACTAAAAAAAAAAGTTATGTGGCGTTTTAATTCATTTCCATAGAACGTTGGCTGAGTGGGTTTGTATCCTGGAGTTTCTCTCCTTACATATGTAATCAAATAGTATTTGGGAGCAGTAGTACCAACTCCAGCCTAGGTACAATAATTCTACTTACCAGCAGATGTCTTCTTCAAAACGTGCCAAATGAATTACTTCCTCTGCGTCTGCTTTCCAGTGACTCATATAATCTTCTTTTATTCGAGAGACGATCTGTCGTCAGTCCCTCAAGGTTGGTTACTCATTTTGGAAGCCTTTTGTTCCTTCCATTGCAAAGCTTAGGAATTCTCTCTCTGCGCTCGTTTTCCTCCATCCTGAAATCACTCACGTTTCAACAGGGGGTTCTATCAATGCCTAGAGAATTAGACCTCTCTTTCTTTTCTTTTTTATTCATTTAGCTGGTCCGCTGGTACAGTGGTTATTGTTGTGAATATATATTATAGTATATATAATTAATATATATTAATATAATTATGATTAATTATATATATACATATATATAGATATATATATATATATATAATATATATATATGATACCATATGATATAGATATATAGTATATATATCTATATATATATCTAAGATATATATATTATATATCTATATCTATATCTATATATATATATATATATAATATATTATATATATATATATATATATAGAGAGAGAGAGAGTAGCAGACGAGAGAGAGAGAGCGAGAGAGAGAGAGATAGAGATGAGAGAGAGAGTCTGTCTGACTGCCTTCTGAGAATCTGAAATTGAGACTCAGACAAAAATAAATAAATAAATAAATAAATAAAGAAAAGGCATCAATATTAAAACCAAAGAGAAAGCTCTTGTATAAATCAAACACCGAAGAATTTTGGGGGGTTCATAATAAAATTAAATCTGGACTAGATTAGTTAAGCTGGAGTTCTGAGCACATACTAATTTCGATTAAGACAACGGTCGTTGCATTGGCGATAAATATTAACGCTATACAAAACTTATTTTCCCGCTTAAACTCCACCTACCTATCTATCTATCTATCTCTATCCGTGGTGTGTGTGAGAGAGAGAGAGAGAGAGAGAGAGAGAGAGAGAGAGAGCATGGACGAACCTGTGTTCAACCTTGTTCAGATAAAAATCCAGTGCTCCCGTCTCATCAACAACATCAGCGATATTGTGAAAAAAAAAAAAAAAAAAAAAAAAAAAAGATCGGTACCTGCCGCTCGTAAATAAGCAGCGACATTTTTGCTTCATTCCATGTGATGGATTATTTCGTGGCCCACATATTTACGACCGGATTTACATACTGATCGTCACTTGCCTTGGTTTAGGATACTGAAAAGGCTTTAAAGAACAGCGGGCGACGTGCTTCGGGCATACACGGGGAATTAATTTGCCACGATACAAGGAGGAGCTTACTTTGAGGGAAGCTCAGCGGAATTGGCTTATAAATCATAATCATTATTATTATTTGTAAAGAAGGGCATCTTTACACCGAACTTCATTACGAAAGAATGGCCGTCTAGATGGCGCCGATTTTAAACTGCAACTTCTCAATGCACGCACCTATCAGTGATATATATATATATACTATATAATAATATATATATATATATATATATATATATATATATAATGTATATATATAGATATATATATAATATGTAATATATATATGTATATAATAGATATATATAATAATATAAATATAATCTTATATATATATAGTTATATAGATATATATATATATATATACACATATATATGTATGTGTATATTATATATCGTTTATATATATATTATATATATATCTTACTTTATCTATATATAGACGCACACATACTTATATATATATATAATATATATACACACACATATATATTTGCATTCACTCATTCTACTGTTTCCTGTTTCTTGAGTAGAGGCAAGCAGATAGTCAATGCTCTTGCGCGCAAGTCCAAGGGACTTAAACACAAACGTGACCAGTGGACAACCCCTTACCCTTACTCCACCACCGTTTGATCTGGGGAAGCCAGGCAGGCTATTGGCGGCTACTGATGACTGAAAAAGTACATCTACTGTGACTCACTGTCACTCACTTTGCAACTCACAGTCACCCACGCCAATCACTTCATTAACAGATGAAATAAGACCAGGACAGGTATATGTAATTTGAAAAGCCTGGCGAGGAATGCTTTGTGAAGTTGCCTCGATAGAGAGCTATTTCTTGGCCTGCACCAGAGGAGTGAAATCTAACGGCATGGCCAACGCCGGACTTCCAGATCTGCACAACAGTATCGTCATCATCGTTGTGCTTCTATGGAGGGCCTCTAAAAACCTTTCTCTTCGAACCACTGATTCCACAGGTTTTCAAATTTGGTTGTTCGTACACATGGCACACCACCTCTTCCGTTCTAGACCTCTGAAATTTCATTCTACCTAATCTTGAAGTTTTCCTCTCTCATCTTTCAAGAGCAATCTTCTCCTCGCTTCTCATGTTCGTCCTCATTCGTAACCTGATTCGACCATCTCGGTTTCCTCTTCATGGTCCTTATGGACCTTTCATTTCAGCAGTATCTCGTTTCCTTCCTCAGTGCCATGTTCCTGGATGAGCTCACAGGGAAATGTTCCATGGGAACTGAATAAAAAAAAACTATATTTAGTTCTATTTCCTGTTATGGGAGGATTCCCTTGAGTTGCTAGTTTTGGGTAAATTCTCCTTTGTGTCTTCATTTACTGTGATAACTTCCTGATGCCATACATTTCTCAATTTTTGTATCCTTCCTTCCATCTACGTGAATATAAACCCAAACGTATGTGGCTTTCCTGCGAAGCTCCTCTTCAATGCTAATATGATGGCTCATTTTGCTTTGTTTGTTTGTGTGGTGTTTTTACGTTGCATGGAAGCAGCGGTTATTCAGCAACGGGACCAACGGCTTAACGTGACATCCGAACCACGCCGAGAGTGAACTTCTACCACTAGAAATACAAACATCTCTCACACCTCAATGGAATGCCCGAGAATCGAACTCGCAGCCACCGAGGTGGCAGACCAAGACCATCCCGATCACGTCACTGAGGCGCTTTCATTTTCCTTTGGTTCCAACATTTTCTTTCTAAAAATTTTCAGTGACACTCCCAATTCATTTTCTCCCCCCAATGCAGACCTTTCCTTTATTATTATTTATTTATTTATTTTTATTTTTTTTTTAGTTTTTATTTATTTATTTTTTTATTTATTTTTATTTTTATTTATTTATGTATTTATTTTTTATTTTTTTAATATTTTTTTACTGTTATTTATTTATTTATTGATTTTTATTTATTATTTATTTTTATTTATAGCTTTGGAATCCTCAATGGGGGAGGTGGGGGGGGGGTGGCTGACAGATGTCCAAAGCTGATGAATCTTCTGTATACTTGTATTAATGGCTCATGTTGTCGAAATGTTCTGCACAGAGGGATTATCCACGATTTTCAGGAGTGGGTGTGGGTGTAGCTTATATAAGTATGTATGTCAATATATATATATATATATATATATATATATATATATATATATATATAATATATATATATACAATATGAGAGAGAGAGAGAGAGAGAGAGAGAGAGGAGAGTGAGAGAGAGAGAGAGAGAGAGAGAGAGAGAGAGAGAGGGATGTGTTTTATGTTTGTACTTGACTTTTATATAAAATGGTATTTTTTGTAAGTCAAACATACAGTCTCCTCCAAAATACCGTGGAACCACTCTAGATCTGACAGCTTAAGTGCAAAGGACAGCCAGTGAGATTATCCCATCATCAAAACCCTACCAGCGATCGTAAAAGATGAAATCGAAAAGTATATAAAAACCCATGTATGTATGTATGTATGTATGTATGTATGTATGTATGTATGTATGTATGTATGTATGTATGTATATACATATCTATATATATATAATAATATATATATATATATATATATATAATATATATATATATATATATATATATATATATTATATAGAGAGAGAGAGAGAGAGAGAGAGAGAGAGAGAGAGAGAGAGAGAGAGTTGTAAGCATTGTGCAATGTTTACGTAAAATACACTCAGTAATGATAAAAGATGATGACTCTTAACAACCTAAACTTAGAAGATCATTAAGTGAAAAACGGAGGATTTCATCAACTTATTTCCTTCACAGAACTTGACAGAACTTTATGATGAAAAGTGTGAACTTTATTAAAAAACAAAGTGTGACTTTTGCCACAGCATCTTTTAAGAGCGATACGCATCATTATCAACCTCTTTGCTAACGTCTAATTAAATCTAAAATGAGTACTTTAGACATGCAGTGTTCCCCAGGAAGTCCCCATTTTCTATCTCATTTGCTCTTCAAAGGAATATTGAAGGAAGGACTAATCTCTCTTAGGCCGAACTCTTTTTGTCAAAGAAACTACTATGTGAAATTCCTTCTTAAGGTTCCAGTGAACAAGCTATCAACTCTAGTAAAACTTGCCTATATAAAAAAATAGTAAAATTTCCCGTAAAATCAAAATTTACCATCATTATCCAGAGTACATTCGTCAGCACTAGTGCTCACTATTCAACAAGGGCTTATCTAGTTATGAGATATAACTAGGCTTACGTAGGTTTCTGGTGCTACCTGGAGATGCCTCGTCTGTCCCTTAAAGGGTAGTAGGTCCTTATAGCTGGATAAAAGCTGATAACAAGATGTGAATACACTTTTCTGAAGAAAACATAGTTGCCTATGCAAACACAAGGCTTTCTATAGTAGGCAAGCTTCCAGAACACAGTCTTAAAAACAAATCCTTTTACGACGCAAAACTTGATGGTCAAGACTGCTGGACATCAACACTTAAAAGCTAAGCCCGCAAACACAAGACTTGAAGACCAAGCCTTTTAGGATACAAAATATGAAGGCCGAACTTGCAGGACACAAAACTTGAATCCGTAGCCTTTAGGATACAAGATATAAAGGCCAACTTTGCATGATACAAAACTTGTAGGCCAAACTTGCAGGACTCGAGGCAAAGGCTAAGCTTCCTTGACACAAGGTTATAAAATCTGAAGGGTTATAAAATCTGAAGGGAAAATTTGCACTACACAATGCTTGAAGGCCATGCTTGCTGGACATTTGACATGAAAGCCTGAGCCTTAAGGATACAAGATGTAAAGGCCAAGCTTGCAGAACATGGCTGTTAAAGGCCAAAGTTACAGTACACAAGACTTGAAGACCAAGTCATTAGGAAACAAGATACAAAGGCCGGATTGGACAAACACAAAACTTGAAGGCCAAGCCTGCAGGACAAGACGTGAAGCCAAGACTTTAAGATACAAGATTTACAGGTTAAGCTTGCAGGCCACGGGACTTAACGATCATACCTTTAGACACAAGACTTACAGCTCCCTTCAAATCATTCTGAGATATGCAGTGTCTCGATCCAGTGCTCTTTAAAAATGGGGTGCTTCGCAGTCTGCCGATTTATCTAACTAAAATTTATATTCAGTGACTAAACCTATTTAGATTATTAAAGTGAACATTCATGGACCTATGAGAGAGAGAGAGAGAGAGAGAGAGAGAGAGAGAGAGAGAGAGAAAAGTGTAGGTGGTGGCAGCGCCTTTTAAGTCTTAGGACAGGTAGTGGCGTGATAAGGTCGTAGTGTGGTATTGCCAAGACGAGGTGGTGGTTGGGGACACACACCCCCTCCCAGAGAAGGATGAGGAAGGGAAGGTTGTGGTGGGGGTGTGGTGGGGGTGGGGTTTGGGGGGGTGGGGGGGATGGGCATCCTCCAGCAATTCCCCGAAAAGTAAATCCAGCAGGTAAAGAGACTCGGCATGAAACCGCGTGACTGCAAAGCCCTCCAACAACATCCCTTGAGCCACGCGAGCTCGACAATGACTCTCGTCATTTGATTATTTTCGGAGATTTCGAGTCGAAGTGACTCTCTCTCTTTCTCTCTCTCTGCTCCGTTCCGTTTCGACGGCTCCGGGAAGATCGCTTTACTTGGTGATGCTCATTATGTAATATACTAAGTATTTCACTCATGAGGAAGGAGCGCTTCGTTGTAAAAAGTAATAAAAAAACCGCTGAAAAAATAGACTATTTCCATTCATTCATTCATCCACCAACACACACGCACACATTCTCTCTCTCTCTCTCTCTCTCTCTATATATATATATATATATATATATATATATATATGTGTGTGTGTGTGTGTGTGTGTGTGTGTGTAAATATTCATACATACATAAGTATATGTGTATATGTATGTTTGTATGCATGTATATTCAAGATCAAGACGTTATTTATCCTGGGAGTGGCTACAGTAGAAAAAAATCAGGACCAAGATGACTTGCGCACTCCTACCTTTATTTGTTAAATCGCGGGTGGATTTAAAAGAAAAAAAAAAAAAAAAAAAAAAAAAAAAAAAAAAAAAAAAAAAAGCAAAAAAAAAAAAAAAAAAAAAAAAAAAAAAAAAAAAAAAAAACTTCCAAAACATCAGTCATTTCAACACTTGTAGAGAAGCTTACCAGAAGCACGTCAGAGCCGCTGCGGACAATACACTATTCACATCACATCAATCTTGGACATACACATTAAGAGGGCCTTAATTTCTAATGCCTTCATCTAAAACACCTATCCAGGACTTTCAAAGTCTTCCTCTCCTTCTTCCTAATGCCTCTGAATTATATACTCTTTTCACCAGCCTAAGTCCTCCATTCTTTCCACATGAACGCATCATCTGTTTGTTTGTTTGTTTGTTTGTTTGTTTGTATGGTGTTTTTACGTTGCATGGGACTAGTGGTTATTAAGCAACGGGACCGACGGCTTTACGTAACTTACGAACCACGTTGAGAGTGAACTTCTATCACCAGAAATACACATCTCTCACCCCTCAATGGAATGCACGAGAATCGAACTCGCGGCCAACGAGGTGGCAGACCAAGACCATACCCATACCAACCACGCCACTGAGGCGTTCAATATAACTTATCCTGGAATCATCGACTCCGTTCTCCCTGACATTTTGATTCGGTTTTCTTTGACCATGCTGCGGAAGACCTCTGTCGTGTATCTTGGTAAATGGTGAGACACGAGGTCGTGCGCAGCGTTCTGTACACGTCCGAGTCCACCCACGGCCAACTATGGGTGGCCGTGGTCCACAACGTGAGTGGCATGGAAATGTCACCTGGAATGTATTCAAAGTCTGACAACTTTCTTCAGTTTATTTTTCAATTTTATGCCAAAATGAAGTTACGTGTGCAGTTTTGTTCCTCTTTTTCCTTTTATTTTTTAATTTTTCACATAATAACAATAATAATAATGCTGTTGAATAAAATGAATTATGCCATTTTATTCAACAGAATTTGTTTAAAAGAGCGTCTTCTTCCATAATAATAATAATAATACCGCCGCCCGAAAACGCCCCAATCCAAGACGACATTAATACGATGGATAATACCAGCAGTGACATTAATACGATGCATAATACCAGCAGTGACGTCACGCGGCCTTTACCCAATCAAAACGAAGCCCGGCGTGATGATATGCAGCTAAGAAGATCGGCGCGCCTGCTGAGCATGCGATCGGGAGCTGGCTTGAGCCCGCAGCCAGACAGCCAATGAAAAAGAAGCTCCCCACCCACGAGCCAATGAATAATAATAATAATAATAATAATAATAATAATAATAATAATAATAATAATAATTACTAGCAAACTTACCCATCTACGATGGGTGATAAAATACGGGTGCAGAAGTGAAAAATTTATATGTACTATTTGTTCAGCAATATTAAAATAAGGGCGATTTTTATGCATACCTACATCAGAACCTCTTTGTATACAATATTATCAGTTTGTCCACAACTTAATTCCAAGTTGGCAGAGTCAGTTGCTCTGCTCATCGCCACATACAGTTGGCCATGCGTGAATATGGGTGACGGCAGAAACACACCAACATGATCCAAAGTCTGGCCCTGCGACTTGTTTGCAGTAAATGAGAGGGCCAGGTTGATGGGAAACTGCCTGCGCCGTAACTGGAATGGAAACTGTTTGTCCGAAGGCATCAGAGGAATCCGGGGGATGAACAGACGTTTGCCGGTGTGAAGGCCCGTTGCTATCACTGCTTTGATGACGTGGGAGTTTAGCTCCATAACGGTGTACCTCGTTCCGTTGCAATGTCCATTGGCAGGATAGAAATTCCGAAGCAACATTACCAGGCAGTACTTCTTCAACGTTATTTTGTGCACTGGCCAGTCCCGATGGATTCAAGCTATTCAAAAAAAATCTTGCGGATATTGATGATAATTTTCATCTTCTATTGTGTCCGAGCTGAAATATTCGCGACTTTCTCTGGGGAAGTTGTAGAGAAATTATGTATGAAAAATCTTAAAGTAACTAAGTCTACGGGAATAACCAGCATCGTTTCACGGCCGGGAACAGCTCCGTTTCAGGGAATCCCTTCTCAACCCCACCCCCTACAAAGGAGGGGGGTAGGTTGGATGAAACCCCATTACAAACCATCTTAGGGGTCCTCACCATAACCCTGCCAAGTTTCATGCCCATCTGACCAGCCGTTTGGCCTTGATTGAATGAAAGACACAGACATTACGCCCATTATAGTATGATGATAATAATAATAATAATAAATAATTATTATTATTATTATTGTTATTATTATCATTATTATTATTATAATGACCCAGTTACGACAGTATACAGTGCTAAATAAATGGTGCAAATTTTTCCCCACTATTCACTATTAATAATAATAATAATAATAACGGAAAAGTAAATCCACAATAGTATGACTGTTTGATTTTGTTATTTAAATTATAACAAAACCAAAGAGACATACTATTGCGGATTTAGTTTTCTATTTTATTGACTCATGCGATTATGAGTTTTCTTTGAATAATAATAATAATAATAATAATAAAATAATAATAATAATAATAATAATAATAATAACAATAATAATAATAATAATAATAATAATAATAATAATAATAATTATAACAACTACCTAATACCAACCATACATCGTGCTCAATACATGGTTCTAAAGAAATCTTATTCCAAATCCAGCAGCGAACTTTTTAACAAATTCTAAAATTGAATAAAACTGACTAAGAACTAATTAAAAAAGGCAGTTTAATAAGCCTTTACTAAAAAACAAGCTTAGATAAGTTAGGAAATCCGATTAACAGGTAAGCTTGGGCAATCTAATTAAGACTCGTCATCATAAATAATAATCTTTGGGAAGCTAATCTGGACATTAATTAACAAATAAGATCAGGCACGATAAAAGAGGCTTTGCGATTATCGAATTAACAGTTGAGCAGATGCAGAAACTTAGCCGCTGATATATAAAATTCCAGTGCGGATATAAGAAATATCTACAACAATGCTAGAATATGGCAGTTGAAAAAAGATACGATGGAAGGATATAAACTCTGGAAGCTGAATTAAACTTGGTTCAATTCCAGTAATCAGTTGAAAATAGATACGACGTATGGATATAAACTATGGAAGCTGAATTAAACCTGGTTCAATTCCAGTAATCAGTTGAAAACAGATACGACGTATGGATATAAACTCTGGAAGCTGAATTAAACCTGGTTCAATTCCAGTAATCAGTTGAAAACAGATACGACGTATGGATATAAACTCTGGAAGCTGAAATAAACCTGGTTCAGTTCCAGTAATAAGATGAAAACAGATATGACGTATGGATATAAACTCTGGAAGCTGAATTAAACTTGGTTCAATTCCAGTAATCAGTTGAAAACAGATACGACATGTGGATATAAACTTTGGAAGCTGAATTAAACCTGGTTCAGTTCCAGTAATCAGGTGAAAAAAAAGATACGACGCATGGATATGAAACTTTGGAAGGCTGAAATTAAACCTTGTTCAAGTTCCAGTAATCAGTTGAAAACAAGATGCGACGGATGGATTGTAACTTCTGGAAGTGAAGTATAAAAGCTGGTTCAATTACAGTAATTAGTTGGAAACAGATACGGAACGGTTAATTTCTGGAAAATAAACTCTGGAAGTTCGAAAAAAAATTTAAACTTGTAAAAACTCAATTCCAGTTAATTCAGTTTGGAAAACAGATACGACGTTAATGGACTTAATAAACTCTGGGCAAGTTGAATTAAACTTGGTTACCAAATTCCAGTAATTCCAGTGAAAAAAGATACGACGCCATTATGGAATATAAACTTTCTTGGAAGCTGAATTAAACCTTGGTTCAATTGGGCCAGTAATCGGATGAAAAACAATCCATAAAAACAAGTTTGATACGACGTATGGATATAAACTTGGAAGCTGAATTAAACCTGGTTCAATTCCAGTAATCAGATAAAAACAGATACGACGTACGGACATAAACTTTGGAAGCTGAATTAAACCTGGTTCAATTCCAGTAATCAGTTGAAAACAGATACGACGTATGGATATAAACTTTGGAAGCTGAATTAAACCTGGTTCAATTCCAGTAATCAGTTGAAAACAGATACGACGTATGGATATAAACTTTGGAAGCTGAATTAAACTTGTTTCAATGCCAGTAATCTGGAAACTGAATTAAACCTGGCTCAATTCCAGTAATCAATTGAAAACAGTTACGACGACGTACGGACATAAACTTTTTCTTTGAAGCTGAATTAAACCTGGTTCAATTCCAGTAATCATGAATAAAAAAACAGATACGACGTGATTGGACTAAAACTTTGGAAGCTGAATTAAACCTGGTTCCAATTCCAGTAATCAGTTGAAAACAGATACGACGTAGTGGATATAAACGTTTGAAGTCTGTTAATTAAACTTGGTTTCTTGCCAATGCCCAGTAATCTGGAAACTGAATTAAACCTGGCTCAATTCCAGTAATCAATTGAAAACAGTTACGACGTACGGACATAAACTCTGGAAGCTGAATTAAACTTGGTTCAATTCCAGTAATCTGGAAGCTGAATTAAACCTGGCTCAATTCCAGTAATCAGTTGAAAAACAGGATATTTCGACCGTATAGGAAGTATAAACTTTGGAAGCTGAATTAAACCTGGTTCAATTCCAGTAATCAGAATAAAAACAGATGACGGACGTACGGCGACATAAAACTTTGGAAGCTGAATTCAAACCATGGTTCAATTACCAGTAATCAGTTGTGAAAACAGAATACGACCGTACATTTGAAAACAGACGCGTACAGATATAAACTTTGGGTTAAGCTGAATTAAAACCTGGTTCAATTCCAGTAATCAGTTGAAAACAGATACGACGTATGGATATAAACTTTGGAAGCTGAATTAAACTTGTTTCAATTCCAGTAATCTGGAAACTGAATTAAACCTGGCTCAATTCCAGTAATCAATTGAAAAAAGATACGACGTGTAGATATAAACTCTGGAAGCTGAATTCAACCTGGTTCAATTCCAGTAATTAGTTGAATACAGATACGACGTATTGACATAAACTCTGGAAGCTGAATTAAAGTTAGTTCAATTCCAGTAATAGTGGGTAAACTTCCTTTCTTTCTTTCTTTCGCTCATCAACTCGTCAGCTGAGAACCCTTCTGGACACAGTCGACCGGAAGCAAAGGCAAGAAGGCTCCAAAATCATCCTCCAGAGCGGAACAAATTCTTGGAAAAGGTGATATCATTCTTCTTCTTCTTCTTCTTCCCAGCTTTTTCCCATTTTTATATGGGGTCGCCGTTTCGGATGAGCCGTTTCCATCTATTTCTATCTTGCGCTTGGCTGCCTCATCAATTCCCTTCTCATGTAAATCTCCTCTCACACAGTCCTTCCATCTCTTTCTTGTCTCCCTCTCTCTTTCTTCTTCCTTGCACCTCACTCCCATAGCATGTCTCCCAGCGTGGTCCTCATCTCTCCTCAACAGGTGTCCATACCATCTCAGCCTCCCCTCCTGCATTTCTTTGATACTTCCACCACCTTAGTTGACCCCCTTATGTAGTCATTTCTGATCCTATCCACTCTTGTTACCCCAGACATCCACCTAAAGCATTTCTATTTCTGCCACATCCATCTTCTTCTGCTCTGCTTTTCTCATGCTTGCTGTTTCCGTACCATACAGCATTGCTGTTCTTACCACCGTCTTGTGAAATTTTCCTTTTAACCTAAGCGGCACTCTTTTGTCACAAAGAACTCCCGAGGCCGCTCTCCAGTTGTTCAGCCTGCCTGTACCCGATGTTTTACTTCTTCTTCCATACTTCCTCCAGCGTTAACAAAAGATCCCAAATACTTAAACTTATCAACTCTCCTTATTTGCTCTCCACCAAGCTGAATACTTTCTCTATCATCCCCCTCAGTGTGGTACACTATATTCTGTCTTGGATTCTTACTTATTCTCATTCCTCTGTCCTCCAGTACTTGTCTCCATCTTTCCAATTCACTTCCAGATCTTCCCTGCTCTCTGCACACAGAACAATATCATCCGCATACAATATGTTCCATGGTACTGTCTCCCTTACTTCCTCTATTATAACATCCATCACTATGTTAAAGATAAATATTGAAGTCCACAAAAAATATATAGACATAAATCAATAAACAGCCGAACTCAATTCAAAAGGTGATATCATTATTATTACTTTATTGACTAAATATTATTATAGGTTTACAAAGCTAGAGGAATACATTATTATTATTTACATCATATAAAATAATCTTGCACATGAAGTCCACAAAAATATATAGACATAAATCAATAAACAGCCGAACTCAATTCAAAACACAATACCACTCCCAAAATATATAATAATTAGCTCTTATAGTAATTTAATATCTCATATACATAACTACAAAGTTCAGCCATATTACCTTCATTTAATTAACAAATTTACAGTGTCAGAGTAATGAAGGTTGGGATACTTACATAAATAAATTCGAGGGAACAGGAGATAAAACCCGAAATTCAGGAATGAGTTTGCTCATCTTTTCAATATTTGTCGACCACAAGATTTCACAGCTGTATATACTATGCGAAATATTCCACATTTTAGTTGTAGTCGGGATAAGACTTCTAACACACTGAATTAATGAGGTGTCCAAAGTCGACCAGCTGTTATGTTAGGTATATAAATTACAAGTCATTTTATTGGAGGTAGCTGCAGTGAAATTGATCAGGATATGAACCTAAAACGCTCCTGGCTAATCCGGGATCTAGCTCTCAACTCTTGCGTGTGAGGCAATTAATTTATCTGGAATACTGAGTACCACTGAATACATTTTCTACACTCTCACCAAGCTCATAAAACATATACAGTCCCTCTCATCATTTTTCCTGGCTTCTAAGGTCAGCTTACTTCCTTTTAATACCCCCCCCCCCCCCATCCCCCCAACTGCTCCACCCCAATCCTTTCTCAAGTCACTCCACCTCCATCTACCTTCCCCCTTCCTAAACCCCTAAAGCATATCGAGTTGTGGGATAATCCACAGGTGAACGTCCGCCATGGTGAATGGAAACACGCCATTCAATGAAGAATTCGACCATTCGGGTTGTTAGAGGTCAGGACAGAACAGACGATACATCTTCGGAAGGCAATTTAAAGTAAGGATACATCTTCGGAGGACAATTTAAAGTAACGATACATCTTCAGAGGAATATATAAAGTAATGATACATCTTCGGAGACAGTTTAAAGTAAAGATACATCTTCAGAGGAATATTTAAAGTAACGATACATATTCCGAGGACATTTTAAAGTAAGGACACATCTTGGAGTGAATGATACATCTTCAGAGGACAATTTAAAGTAACGATACATCTTCAGAGGACAATTTAAAGTAACGATACATCTTCCGAGGACAATTTAAAGTAAGGACACATCTTCGAGTGAACGATACATCTTCAGAGGACAATTTAAAGTAACGATACATCTTCGGAGGACGATTTAAAGTAACGGAGAAGAATAGAGTGCAGTGATACCTATGAGGTCATTCAGCGTTGAAAGAGAAATGGAAAGCACAAAGAAGAAAACAGAATATGAACGGAGGTACAGCAAAATGAATGGAAGGTGTTGCAACTAGGGTCCGAAGGGACTCTGCATAGAACCTACACTGCACCGAATGAGGTGCACTGACGGTACTACTCCCCTAACGGAGATAAAACTATAGGAAACAAATCCATTTCTCCATCTCTTCTTGATTCCGCTGAGGACGAAATCCGGAAAATACGATATATTCCGTGAACGAGGAAAAATAATGGCGACAGGAATAGACGATAAGGGAGAAAGAAAAAATGGGCAAAGGCTTCGTTGAATACTCCCCATTTTTCCTATTTTCCAGGAATCGATGGCCATCTATATGAAGCCAGTTTATATAGAATTCAGCCAGTTTATATAGAATTCAGCCAGTTTATGTAGAATTCAGTCGGTTTATACAGAATTTAGTCGGTTTATATAGAATTCAGCCAGTTTATATAGAGCTCAGTCTTTAAATAGAATTCAGCCAGTTTATATAGAATTCAGCCGGTTTACACACAGAATTTAGTCAGTTTATGTAGAATTCAGTCGGTTTATACTAGATTTTAGTCGGTTTATACAGAATTCAGACAGTTTATATAGAGCTCAGTCTTTAAACAGAATTCAGTCAGTTTATATAGCATTCAGTCAGTTTATACAGAATTTAGTCGGTTTGCATAGAATTCAGTCAGTTTATATAGAATTCTGTCACTTTATATTATATAGAGTTCAGTCAGTTTATACAGAATTCAGTCAGTTTATATAGATTTCAGTCATTTTATATAAATCTCAGTCAGTTTATATAAAATTCAGTCAGTTTATATATAATTCAGTTAGTTTAAACAGAATTCAGTCAGTTTATATAGAATTCAGTCAGTTTATACAGAATTCAGTCAGTTTATATATAATGCAGTCATTTTATATAGAGTTCAGTCAGTTTATATAGAATTCAGTCATTTATATAGAATTCAGTCAGTGAGTTCTCCCAACTTAAGAAAATATTATGAGAAATAAAAAAAATAGAAATGAAGTCAAGCAAGTAATTATGGGGAGAGAAATAGACCACAATTCGTTAATATTGTAGGCACTACTAATTATAATAAGAGAATGGCGTAGGAGATAAAAAAGAATGCAGATAATAAAGTGAGCATAGAAAGATGCAATCAGGCAACATGCTAACCAAGGAAATAAATAAAAAAAATGAAAATTATCGAACACTGAGCAGATCATAATGACGTCGTAACATGGTAATTAGAAAAGGATATAATTAATAACAAGAGGACATATAAACAGTACAAAAGAGAACCAAATCACAGAGCAAAACAAAATAAAGAACAACAAAGAAAACTCATAAACAAGAGCAAAACCAAACGGGGGAAAGACGAAGAATATTCCGCTAGTCAATATCAAAGGGAAAGAGAGAAATCTGAAAACATTGATTAAAGCCAGTCTTCCTGAGAGAGAGAGAGAGAGAGAGCAACGTTATGCTTCAAACCTTCAAGTAAACGTGCAATTACATAAAATATTCGGTTCATTGTCAAGTACAGCCAGACTGATGAAAATAACGCAGAATATATATATATATATATAGTATATATATAATATATATAAAATAATATATATTATATATATATATATATATATAATATGACTCTACAATGCCTCTAAGACTACTGACCCCCGTTAGTCTTAAAACTTCTGTCTTCCCTTTTTTGTCTGGCTTCTTTTGAGACGGGGGGAGGGGGGGGGGTGCAAAAAAATTACCCTCCAGCCGAAAATTGTTCCGCGAAACTTCCGAGATGTTTTCAACCCCAATGTTATTAGGCAAGAATGCTGAGAATAGTTGGAGATTATAAGGCCTCTCAGTGGAAGGGTTCCCCAGAATGAACGAATAGCAAAGGGCCTCTACTGGCACAGAGGTAAATAATTTTTGTAAGCCAGCGTCCTTGGGCATTTGCCTTTCCAGTTTATATTCCATTCTTCATTCCAGGACTGTTGTTTCATCATGGAATATCCGTTCTTCATTCCAGATCTCGTTTCATCATGGAATATCCATTCTTTATTCCAGGACTGTTGCTTCGTCATGGAATATCCGTTCTTCATTCCAGATCTCTTGTTTCATCATGGAATATCCATTCTTCATTCCAGGACTGTTGTTTCATCATAGAATATCCATTCTTCATTCCAGGACTTGTTTAATCATGGAAAATCCATTAACCATTCCAGGACTGTTGTTTTGTCATGGAATATCCATTCCCTATTCCTGAACTGTTGTTTCATTATGGAATATCCGTTCTTCATTCCAGAATTGTTGATTCATCATGGAATATCCATTCTTCATTCTAGGACTGTTGTTTCATCATGGAATACACGTTCTTCATTCAAGAATGTTGTTTCATCACGGAAAATCCGTTTTTCATTCCAGGACTATTGTTTCATCATGGAATACCCATTCTTTATTCCAGGATTGTTGTTTCATCTTGGAATATCCATTCTTGATTCCAGGGCTGTTGTTTCATCATGAAATATCCATTCTTTAACCCAGGATTGTTGTTAAATCGTGGCATATCCATTCCTCATTCCAGAACTGTTGTTTCATCTTGGAAGACTTCCAATGATCTTCCCGCCACAATGTATTTCCGTTTTCTATATCTACTTCAAAGAAAATGGTTGCCGGCACAGTAACTAAACCGAACATATTATTGGCCTGGTACTCACTTATTCTTCAGAGTGACTTACCAATTCGAGTCGCGAACCTTGCTTCTGTTGCTTATTCGTTGGACAACGAATTTAGATTGAAAAGGAATCCTCTCTGAAGTCTAATCCAGATTCTAACTGAGTTCACTATAATATGATTACATGTGCGGAGAGTTCCGTAAAGTTTATGCATGGATGAGTCTACTCGAACGTAGTAAAAAATAAATATTAGATGATTTCCAAACAATCGAGTTAAAAGTTTTGTGATTCAATGTTGTCGAAATAGGCTCTAAGTTACGCCTATTTAGATTAGTTTACATTTCAGGTTATATCACTTAGTTTTAACAAAAAAAAAAAAAAAAAGTCTTACAAATAAGGCGATTGAGACAAGTTTACGTTTGAAGTGACACAATGAAATTAAATTGCTTTCAAATGAATGTTAATTCGTCCAATTTACAGTGTAGGTGATACTACAGTCTAAACAGGCTTAGAATGATGGCGATTCAACATAACTTACTTTTCAGGCTATTTCTGTGAAATCTAATTCAGGCTTAGGAAAACTGATATCTCAGAACAGACTAGAATCTATAGAATTTAGGCCAATGTCAACCGCTTGGACCTGTGAGGCCATTCAGCGCTAAAACGAATATAGAGGTGAAAAGGTTTGAAAGGTGTAACAGGAGGAAAATCTCAAAGCAGTTTTACTATGAATCAGTTGTTAGGAGAGGGTGGAAAGTAAAATGGAAGAAAGGGAATATGAACGGAGGTAAAGCAAAAGGCATGAAAGGGGCTGCAGCTTTTACTTTAGATTTTCGAGAGTTTCCTGCGGCTTCAAGTAGAGAGCAGAGGTCATGCAGGCTATGATCAACGCCTTGCCTTCTCCTTTCACTGCATAGTTCTGTAAACTCGAGACATGATACTTCTATAGACTTGCTGTCTTCCCTTGTTGGTTGCTCAAGTTGTCTGTGGGTAAGTCTGCCCCAAATTTCTTGTAGGTAAGTAAGTCTGCCCCAAATTTCTTGTAGGTAAGTCTGCCCCAAATTTCTTGTAGGTAAGTAAGTCTGCCCCAAATTTCTTGTAGGTAAGTAAGTCTGCTCCAAATTTCTTGTGGGTATGTCTGGCCCCAAATTTCTTGTAGGTAATTAATCTGCCCTAAATTTTTTGTGGGTATGTCTGCCCCAAATTTCTTGCAGGTAAGTAAGTCTGCCCCAAATTTCTTGTGGGTAAGTCTGACCCCAAATTTTTTGTAGGTAAGTAAGTCTGCCCAAAATTTCTTGTGGGCTAGTCTGCCCCAAATTCCTTGTGGGTAAATCTGCCCCAAATTCCTTGTGAGTAAGCCCGCCTCAAATTTCTTGTGGGTAAGTCTGCCCCAAATTTCTTGTGGGTAAGTTTGCTCCAAAATTTTTATATGTTATGCTTTGTCCAATATTATAGCCTTTGTCCATAGGAACCTTATACTTTCGTAGGATGATCCCAAGAAATCTAACCGCCCTAACTTTACCGACTAGCATTCTGACTTTCATATTTCTAAAATAAATCTAGTTATAAACTCAATGCAAGGCGCATCATCTAGATCACTGGGAACCTTCCTTCGGCCATTCCTTCGCATCATTCAAACGTTTTCAATAAGAAAACATCACTTGATTGCCTCACATCCTACTCAATTCTTTGTCTCCAACGACCACAGAGAAATATGCACTTTTCAACAGGAACCTTGATAAAAAAGAAAAAAAAAAAAAAAAAAAAAAAAAAAAAAAAAAAAAAAAAAAAAAAAAAAAAAACAAGTGACAAAAATGCATGACGTCATTACTACTACTTCGCATCAATAACAACTCTTAAGAAGAAATTTCCAAAGCTTGAAAGTAAAGGAACTGAGAGAGCAGTGGTACAAAGCACTTCACCATGGCACGCAACAGAATGCTGACGCAAATATTTTTCTAGGAAAATGACACCCACTGGGTCATGAGACGTAGGCACCCGAGATCCCTGCGCAATAATGTTTAGCTGAAGATTTCACAACGGGAGATTTTCCGTCTCATCTGAACCCTAACAACCATTGTTAAGCACAAGGAAATAACCACTTGAGCGATACTGTTAACTGGTAACGAAACAACCACTTGAGCGATACTGTTAACTGGTAACATCCATCCAGGAGATCAACATTCCAATTATTCCAAGATAGGCTTAACAAAAGACCTTCGTAGATGAATAATACACTCCAAACAATGTCTAAATTTTTTGACTTGGTACAAATTTCTTATATTAGGTATATTTCTATTATACTTTTCTTTCCAGTGTTGAACTCGTCCTTACAATGTGTGTCATTAGGAAATGATTCGGTGCCATCAATCTCACTGCCAAAAGAATTATTAAAATTTTCTCTTCAGCAGAAACGAGACCAACTAACAGCAAATATGGAGATTATATAATAGAACCCTATTGTTGTTTTACACACACACACACACACACACACATATATATATATATATATATATATATATCTGCAATATTACATTGTTTTAAAAGTCCCATAGTGCTAGTTGTAAACTGAATTTGTAAAAGTTTCTATTCAGCTACATGTCAATCCTTTTGAGTTACTATATATATATATATATATATATATATATATATAATATATATATATATATATATATATATATATATATATATATATATATATATATATATATATATATATATATATATATATATATATATGAATAACTTGATCACGAAGTATATAAAACGTTATGCTATGTATAAATAAAGATTTTTTGCCACGAAGGAAAAAATGAAAAAGCGAGATAGCCAAGTACTTTCGGTCCTGTTCGAACAGGACCGAAAGTACTTGGCTATCTCGCTTTTTCATTTTTTCCTCCGTGGCAAAAAAACCTTTATATATATATATATATATATATATATATATATATATATATATATATATATATATATATATATAAGCGAATACCACGGGAAATGAAAGTCAGGAATCCAAGCGCTTTCGTCTTTTATTCAGACATCGTCAAGGAGCTACTGAAGTACAATCGGAGAGGAAGGCCTCAGGTACAAACAAGATCAGGAATACCAGATGGTTAATTATCAAAAGGGTAAAAATTAAAAGGGATAATCCAGGATTATCGGATATCACACGGTCACAAACTTAAACAGATTCTGACCCTAACCGAAATTACAAAGTATCTTTACAGTCCAAAACATGTAAAAACTGAATATATTAATTTTGTTGCTTATATTTATCTACAACTTTTTTCATTATGAAAGCATCAAGTTTAAATAAACCAAGACTTAAATTTAGAACATTTCTATTATTTGACTTGATAAAACAAGATTCAATGATATTCCTTTTAACTGTGTCATTACATGGGACTAAGGCTCTTGCTTGACTCCAGTTAATAGGATGGTCTAAATCTCTCATATGTACAAATAATGCATTCGATATTTGCCCAGTTCTCACAGAATATTGATGTTGCTTAAGACGCTGTGAAAGAGATTTGCCAGTCTGTCTGTCTCTTTCACAGCGTCTTAAGCAACATCAATATTCTGTGAGAACTGGGCAAATATCGAATGCATTATTTGTATATGAGAGATTTAGACCATCCTATTAACTGGAGTCAAGCAAGAGCCTTAGTCCCATGTAATGACACAGTTAAAAGGAATATCATTGAATCTTGTTTTATCAAGTCAAATAATAGAAATGTTCTAAATTTAAGTCTTGGTTTATTTAAACTTGATGCTTTCATAATGAAAAAAGTTGTAGATAAATATAAGCAACAAAATTAATATATTCAGTTTTTACATGTTTTGGACTGTAAAGATACTTTGTAATTTCGGTTAGGGTCAGAATCTGTTTAAGTTTGTGACCGTGTGATATCCGATAATCCTGGATTATCCCTTTTAATTTTTACCCTTTTGATAATTAACCATCTGGTATTCCTGATCTTGTTTGTACCTGAGGCCTTCCTCTCCGATTGTACTTCAGTAGCTCCTTGACGATGTCTGAATAAAGACGAAAGCGCTTGGATTCCTGACTTTCATTTCCCGTGGTATTCGCTTATTTATGAAGTCACGTGCATCTACTGTGATTTTTTAAGATATATTATATATATATACTATATATATATATATATATATATATATATATATATATATATATATAATATATATATATAAATAATGTAAAGTTTACCGAAGACAATTTACTGTGTGCAACTTCAACAACCATCAACGCCCAACGGCTTGTGCATAACCCTTTCCAGGGTCGGGTCAACTTCTCGCCTCTGCCCTCTGAGGCACCCAGGAGAAAAACACCTAGGCCTGAGCATCGGGTTGGCAGAAAAAGTCACTTACAGAGGGAGAGGGGGGGATGGGGTGCTATACTCTACTATAAGGAACCGTCCTCATGACCAGCCCCTCTCTCTCTCTCTCTCTCTCTCTCTCTCTCTCTCTCTCTCTCTCTCTCGCCACTGGCCAACCTACAAAGAGCGTAGGATGAAGATGGCTTGGTCCCGCAAGTCTGAAGGCGGAGTTTACTTTGTCGCTCGTAGTCGACTGTCGAGTCACATCTCTCTTACTTTACTGTCACTTTTGACAGTGTGGGCTCACTAGTGTACTATAGCTGGTTCACTTAAGGTAGATTCTTGGATGAGCCCTATGGTTACGAGACGTTTGTTTAGCGGCAGCTGATTGGCTAGTACCGGAAGGTAGGCAGCTCCCAGCAAATTAGCGGCCGCCAAACAAACGTCTCATGGACTTAGGGCTCACCCAAAAATCTACCTTAAGTGAACCAGCTATAGTGTATATGGATATATATTTACATTCTTAATGAATACAAATACACTTGCCAGTCCACACTTTCTCCAAATTCCTTAATCTTTTCTTGTCTTCAGAAAAATAATACACACACACACACAAACACACACACACACACACACACACACACACACACACACACATATATATATATATATATATATATATATATATCTATATATATATTATATATACGTATAAAACCTCCAAGTTTAATATATACATTATCACGCCCGTGAGCACAAAATTACCCATTTCAATGAGAGCTATTGGGGTATTACTATAAGCAAAGTGTTTACATTAAACATAATTATTTCATGTCTGAAAGTGAAGATATAAATAAAAAAAAGGCTGCCTGTATTTGCACAATAGTTTACATATTTCATGTCGGACAGGTAAAAAAAAAAAATGCTTGTATGGTAACGAAAGGATCATACACTAAAAAAAATCGACCTATTTTTTACGATGTAAAACAAATAAAATGAAAAAAAACCTGGTTGATGTTCCAGCTTAATCCACCTGAGCAACGGCGAAGTTGCTTTAAAGAGAACGAGATCGGAGTTGCCAATCAATACAAGAATGATTGCAAAATCAGGCACCGCGGCGTCCTTGAGCGAGTACGACAGCGGAACCGAAATGGTAATAAAATATATGAAAGTCGTGTATCTCATAACACGTGGAAGCAGTGTGATCATAAAATACGTGAAAGCAGTATGATGAACTATAGGAAAGCAGTGTGATATATCAAAATATGTGAAAACAAGTGTGAAAGTGTGATAAAAAAAAATACGTGAAAGCAGTATGATATTAAAATATGTGGAAACAAGTTTGATCATAAAATACGTGAAAGCAGTGTGATATATCAAAATATGTGAAAACAAGGGTGAAAGTGTGATCATGAAATGCGTGAAAGCACTATGATATTAAAATTTGTGGAAACAAGTGTGATCATAAAATACGTGAAAGCAGTATGATGAACTATAGGAAAGCAGTGTGATATATCAAAATATGTGAAAACGAGTGTGAAAGTGTGATCATAAAATACGTGAAAGCAGTATAATATTAAAATATGTGGAAACAAGTGTGACCATAAAATACGTGAAAGCAATGTGATCATAAAATACGTGAAAGAAGTATGACGAACTATAGGAAAGCAGTGTGATATACTAACATTTGTGGAAACAAGTGTGATCATAAAATACATGAAAGCAGTATAATGAACTATACGAAAGCAGTGTGATATGTTAAAATTTGTGGAAACAAGTGTGAAAGTGTGATCATAAAACACATGAGAGCAGTATGATGAACTATAGGAAAGCAGTGTGATATATTAAAATTTGCAGAAACAAGTGTGATCTTAAAAACGATGAAAGCAGTGTGAAATCAAAATGTGTGGAAGCAGTGTCACACTGAAATACGTGAAAGCAGTGTCGTACTAAAATGCATACAAAGCAATGTGATACTGAAATACATGAAATTTAGTGTGACGAACTGCATGAAAGCAATGTGATATTAAAATATATGGTAGTGATACTAAAATATATGAAATCAGCGTGATATTAAAATACAGGAAAGCAGTTGCTACTAAAATACACAAGAGCAGAGTGACAGTAAACTACATGAAAGCAATATGACAATAAAATTTATGGGAGTATTCCGATGACAACATACACATGTGGCAACATAATACGCGGAAGAATGTATGGGCGAATGTATCAGTGAACTATGCTGAAAGTGGCAATTCTAGAAGACCGTTGCAATATAATCTATGAAAGACTGTTAAGGTATAACAACGCGTGAGCGTAGGACGTCATACTTTATTACCGAAACGATAAAACATGTAGAATTACTGTGACAATAAAATATGTGAAAATATTCGGAAAACAAACTTTATGAAAACATCACTCAGATAAAATGTATGACTGACAGATATGATGATGCAAAACTAACATATATGAGCCCAATGATAATAAAATGTATGAAAAAAAAATGCATTTATAAACATAAAGTGGCTGTGTAATATATAAACACAATGTGGCAATACGATATGAAGGAACCATCTGACCATCAAATGTATGAGAATAGTAAATTCACCAATATTTATGACAACAGTTTTGACACAGATGTCTGCGAACAGTATAAGCAGTCATACATCTATGAGAAGAGTGTGACAACAAAATGTATGAGAACAGTAAATTCATTGATACATGAAAACAGTTTGACAATAAAACGTATAAGAACATGAAAAGTTTGGCAATTAAATGTATGAGAACAGTAAATTCATCGATACATGAAAAGTTTGACGATTAAATGTATGAGAACAGTAAATTCATTTATACATGAAAACAGTTTGACAAAAAATGTATGAGAACAGTAAATTTATTGTTACATGAAAACAGTTTGACAATAAAATGTATGAGAACATTAAATTCATTGATACATGAAAAGTTTGACAATTAAATGTATGAGAACAGTAAATTCAATGATACATGAAAAGTTTTACAATTAAATGTATGAGAACAGTAAATTCATTGATACATGAAAACAGTTTGACAATTAAATGTATGAGATCAGTAAATTCATTTATACATTAAAACAGTTTAACAAAAAATGTATGAGAAAAGTAAATTCACTGATACAGGAAAACAGGTTGACAACCAAAGGTATGAGAATATTGTGAAAATAAAATACACAACAGTACACAAATATGAGAACAGTGTTTCAGTAAAATATATGGGAACAGTGCGACGATAAAATATATAAGTGAATGTACATTGCGTGGCAATATGGGAGGAAAGCACTGTAGGAGGATACTATAACAATAACGCATGTGAAGTCATATATATGAATACCATGATAATATGTGAGAAGATTGTGAAAATATATGATAACAGTAAAAATCTAATATACGAGAACGTGAGAACAGTGTAAGAATGAAGAGAAGAGGCAATGAAATTTGTGAGGATATTATTATTATTATTATTATTATTATTATTATTATTATTATTATTATTATTATTATTATTATTATTCAGAAGATGAACACTATTCATATGGAACAAGCCCACCAAAGGGGCCACTGACTTGAAATTCAAGCTTCCAAAGAATATAGTGCTGATTAGGAAGGAAAAGAAGGTAAAGGGAAGTACAGAGTGAAGAGATCTCAATTATCAACAAGAAAAAAATAAATTAATAAATATAAAAAAAATGCATTAAAATGCAATAAGAATAGCACTAGAGTAGTACTGCATTGCATGTTCGCTTGAACTTTTGTAGTTCGAGTTCCACGACGTCCTCACGAAGACTATCCTCACGGAGACTGTTCCAGAGTCTAACGCCGTGAGGAATACAAAGGCCTCTGGAACTAAGAAGTTCGACCGCGAGGAAGCTAAACATTTACTGCATATACTGGTGCTGCTGTTCAGCGAATCTGGTTGCTCTCGGCAGGGAAAAAGGGGCTCAGGGATCAAATGTGAACATGGAAGATCTCTAATTAAAAAACCACTTATGAAAAAGGGAGAAACGAGACCATCCGTCGATGGTCCGAGTCATGACTGCTAATAACTCTATCTAAAAGAGATGAATCTCTGGCAGAAGCAGACATCCACACCGGAGATCAGTGTTCAAATAAAGGAAGCACAAATGGCTAAGCAGGGTACACTGATTTTGTCACTGTTCTAAATATGGGGCCTAAAGAACGATACCTGACTTTCATCCAGTTTTTGCTGAAACTTTCATTAGATGTTTCTAAAAAAGTAAGATGCGATTCAAAAGTTACACCAAGAACAGTTAAAGCTTCAGACTCATTCAGCAAAATCCCGTCCACTCGAAGAGGACGAATGGAATGCAAAATCTGCTGCTAATCAATAGTGATTTTGCTTTATTGGACTTAAGCCTCATACACCACCGACCCCACACCATATACTGATCCGGTCCAGGTCTCGATGGAGACTGGAGACAGCTTCATTTCTCCTAAATGGAGACTTTACTTCAACCACGAGTGTTGCATCATCGGCATACTGAACAATCTTGCTTCCAGGCCAACAGCCATAACACTTAAATGCACCTAAAATAACAGTGGCCCAACAGCACTATCCTGTGGAACTCCAGACACAATAGGTCTTGGTTCACTGAAGATTCCATCAACAGCAACTCGTTGCTACCAAACTGTAAGCAAATCTTGAAGTATTCCTAAAATATATCCACCCACTCCAATGATTGCTGTAGTTCATAAACAAGTGCCTTATGATTAATTAAATCGGAAGGAGCACTAAAAAGAAATCTATTTGAATTACTCTGCACTAAAAACTCTCATCAGAGATCTCTTGCAAAATGGCATATCAAAGTCAAGTCTAAAAGGGCATTGCAGGTACTGCTTTCTGTATGTATGCTGACTATCAGCTGACAAGGCTTTAGGTTCTACGTACTTACATAGTGGCTCAAAATTATGTTTTCAGCAAAATTGGTAAACGTAAGATAGGTAAACGTAGATGTAACGTAGAATAGGTAACGTAGATGTAAATAAGAGAATGATATATATATATATATATATATATATATATATAAGAACAGTGGAAATAAAATGTTGTTTGAAATCTCGGTTATCCTCCAGTTATTTTTTACTTATTCAAATATGATACCCATTCATCAAGTGGGGGTAATATATGAAAGTAAACATTCGTCCAAAATTGCAGGAAATTATTTCGGTTCGAGGGGGAGATATCTCTTGAAAGAGATGGATGAATGACAGTGGTGAAAAAAAAACGTGGGTGTGAATTTCGTACATACATACGTATATATATAAACACCCGAACATACACCCACACACACAACGTTCTTTGCTCATGATGGAATACACAGTTCTATTCTGAAACGATGGATCACCTACTCATCAATTACTGACATAGATAGTTACTTTCTTATTTTATTTGCTTGATTATTGATTCTTTCATTCTACCAAGAGGAAAAATAAATCTTTGATTCTTTCATTCAAACAAGAGGGGAAATAAAGCTTTGATTCTTTCATTCTACCACGAGGGGAAATAAAGCTTTGATTCTTTCATTCCAACAAGGGGGGGAAAAAATCTTGGATTCTTTCATTCTAAAGACGGAAAATATATCTGTGATTCTTTCATTCTAAAACGAGGGAAAATGAATCTGATTCTTTCATCCTTATACGAGGGATAATAAATGTTGATTCTTTTATTCTAAAAATGAGGGGAAAATTATTTTATTCTCTCATTCTAAAACGAGGTCATATAAATTTTTGACTCGTTCATTTAAAACGAGGTCATATAAATTTTTGACTCTTTCATTCTAAAACGAGGTCATATAAATTTTTTTCTCTTTCATTCTAAAACGAGGTCATATTAATGTTTGACTATTTCATTCTAAAGTGACGGAAAATGAATCTGTTTATTTCATTTTAAAACGAAAAACGCATCTGTTTCTTTGATTTAAAAACGAGGGAAATCAATGTTTCTTTCACTCTTACACGAGAGAAAATATATCTTTGATTATTTCAATCCGTCACAGGGGAAAGAATCTTATTCTTTCATTTCAAGACGAGGGAAAATAATTCTCTCATTCTAACGGGAGGGGAAACAAATTTACTTAACCAATCATCTTTCATTTACTGACAGTTCCTCTCCTCCGCTGCAGGTGTCCCCATGACCTGCCATCGAGGATTGTCTCCTGCGCATCTATCCATCATTTTGAGATCAAGAAGAATTTTCTACTGACATCCCCACCACCAATGGCTGACTCTTGATCACCGGAGGGATGGATGTCCTTTGCTCTTCGGGAAAGTCCTCTAGGTAGCCGCCGCATCTGGCCCTGGCCTTCGACAGCCTTGAGATGAGTGCTGGCATCTTGGTCTAGCAGGTAGGCAGAGCGAATCTTCTCTCCGATCTGCGTCGCTTCTCTCGTCGTCCTCGGAAGACATTTCGAGACTCACCTGACCGACGCCTTAATACGTTGTGGCCATTGTTCCAATGGGTGTGGCTCCGGGCAAGATGGCTCTTGGAAGAGCTGGGATTAGCGGTAGGCGGTACCTGGCGGCCACACCTTGCTCGCCGCCCCGCCCTGATCCAAACGTCGATCTCTGCCGTCGTCCCTCTCTCTCTCTCTCCTCTCCCGCCGCCGCCGCCACCCTTCCTTCCTTCACCTCCCGATGTTGGAACCACGCCTACCCTAATCGTCCGCTCCTTCTTCGCCGTACGTCAACGGGAGCGCGCAGGGGCGCGGCCATCCTAAGGCAATTAGCTGTCGGGGGCGTCAGAGGAGACGAGTGACAGGCGGCGGCCTCTGAGGTGTGGTTGGATTGGGCGGTGGCACCTGTTCGGCCACACCCCTCCCCTACCTGATTCCAGCCCCGCCTTTGGGCGACCACACCCTCCTTCCTCACGCCCCCTCGACGTCGTCCTCCTCCTCATCCCAATCCCTTTCCTTTTCCCCGCCGCCCTTTTGAGTCCATTTCCACTGCCCAGACGCCTCACTGGAAACGAGAGTCTTCGTTACCTCGAGCCATCTCTCCTCTGTGGACGGGATCTCGTTCGGCTTGTGTTTAGGAGGAAAGTTCTGTGGGTGGCTTCGGCAGGGGGCAGGAGGGTGGGGGGGTGGCTGGTTAGTCGGAGGGCGAGGGGCGCGGGCGGGGTAGGGGGAGGCGGGAGGGATATCGAGGGTGTGGGTGGCAGTGGTGTATGCTGGCTGTGACTTATCAATGAGTGGGCCTGAGTCTGCGCTCTCGCGTTTTGCGTTTGCGTGGGCGTTGGGAGGAGCCAGGGATCCTGGCCAATGGGGTGCGGGCGTCTGTGGGGGTCGGCAGAGACGGCATAACGTTCACACTAACCACGCCACCTTCAGCTCAGTGTAACTAGGGCTACCGCTCCGGCACCCTGCAAGACACCCTAAGAGTCGTAACCTCCCAACGTGTCTTCCAGATTAATCCACTGAGTCCCCCGCCCGCCGCCCCCCTCGAAGGAAACAGAGAAGAAGAGCAGGCGCGACAGACATCACACACAGGCATCTTCACCAAACACCACCCGATCACCAAAAGGCACCATCATCATCACCACCGTTCGTGACTTCGCGCCTCAGCCTCTGTTCAACAACACAACAACAACAACACCATCATCATTGCCATCATCACAACCATCTCCAGTCTCTGCTTCCTCGATTCCTCCTCCTCCTCCTCCTCCTCCTTCTCCTCTTCCTCCTCCTCCTCCTATTCCTCCTCCTCTTGTTTCTTCTACTCCTGATCTTCCCTCCTCCTGCTCCTACTCCTCTTCGTCACCCTCTCGCTTCTTCCGTTTCACACCCGTCGGGCTCACCATCAGTGCGAGGCGACTCGGTTGAAGAAAGGAGAAAGAAGAGGGAACAGAGAAACGGCGATAAAACCGAGGGACACGCGAGAGGGGAAGAGAGAGAGAGAAAGAGAGAGGGAGAGAGAGAGAGAGTGGGAGCGATTCAAATTCAAAAGGCTGTAACGGCTTCTGCGACGGTTACACTGACCACCCATCCTCCGCCGGGAAGAGCCTAGTAGACCTATGCTCTGTTTCCTCACCTGTTCACAGGCTGCTGTCTCTCCCTTAACCCGTCGCTGAATTCGTCGTCGTCGTCGTCGTCATCTGTGGCGGTTCCTGCGTAAACGAAAACAAAAGCAAAGCGGACATAGTGCTGGCGACCACGACGAACCGATCCAGAACCGTTACAACAACAACAACCGCCGTTGTTGTTGCTCGGGTTGTAGTCGCCACTACCACCACCACCACGGCCCCCTCTCCCAAAACCAGAGCCCAACCAACGGCCCCAAACCCATACGACCCCGCGAAGTGACGACGACCACGACGGAGGAGAATAACCAGCCGAAGGGCAGGACGACGACGACTTCCTCCTCCTCCTCCTCCTCCTCCTACTCCTCTTCCTCCATCTCCTCTGGAAAGCCCCTCTCAAGAGACCCTCCTCTTCCTCCTCCACCTCTTCCTCCAACGGTTGCTACGCTGATCCCACACACAAAAGTAAGTGGCCGAGCCAGTGGAATGTCTGTTACTCCTCAGTCTTAGTCATTTCCTCATTATTCAATATTTGTCTCCTAAATATTTACTACATCATCTTTTTTTCATGTACCTTCGACGCGGTAGGATTTATTATATCTCTTTAGATCAGCCACTCTCATTAGGTAAATGTCCTGAGAATATATATATATATATATATATATATACTATATATATATATATATATATATATATATATATATATATATATATATATATATATATATATATATATATATATATATATATATATATATATATGATATATATATATATATATATATATATATAATAATTTTTAGAAGGTATGGAATTTGTCTACCTATACATTTATGAAATCATATGTCCACATTATGCATACGTATTAGTTTAAATATGTACATATCCACACATACATAGGTACGTAAATTTCTGGATTAAAAGGGCACAACGAGAGTTTCCTGCACGCATGTCCATATAAATAAAATAAAAGTTTGCTTGTTTATCTATAATTACGAGGAATCTATATCTTTCGGTGAGATGGTTCCAGTATTCATTTTTTTTCCCCTTCGATTTTTTTTAGCATTACCAACGAGCAAACTTCGAAAGAGAGAAATAGGATGGAGAAGAAGATAACGAAAAGAGAAATAGGTTAGACGTTCATCTTGTTTTACACTGAAAATGTCTTAATATTGTAGCGTTAGCTCTCTCTCTCTCTCTCTCTCTCTCTCTCCCTCTGAACTGTGCATTATGCAAAGACTTTTGAATATAAAGGGCGCAGAGGAACAGTGTTTACAATCGACGACTGTGTATTAAATCATTAATACACAGAAATATCAAGCGTGCTCCTTATATTATATCATATCTACACGCACCACTGATTCTTTTTACATCAATACATAAATACAACAATCGTATTTCATACGACGTATGTACATTTTAACATTGAGTATTGTGGCGTATATGCTCCTCTCTCTCTCTCTCTCTCGTCGTCATCCTCCTTCTCCATTCTCCGCTCTCTCATTCCTCAACTCTTCCTCTCTCTCGATAATAATTATAATTATTATAAATATATTTATATATATATTTATGATATAAATATATACATATATTAATTTTTGACATATAATTAATTTTTTCACAGAACCTATTCAATTCATACTACTTTTCCTGAATCTTCCTTAAATTCATCCCATACTTAATATAAACGATGAATTTCTTGTCATTTTCTACAGAAGTAGTGACCGAATTCGTGCTCATTTCCGTAGAAATCACAATTGCAACCTTCGTAGCATTTAATACATGTCAATGTTAACCTCTCACGTTGCAAACGAACAATAATACGACGTCTCGTTGTTCTGTTTTCGTTTGTATGGTGTTTTTACGTTGCATGGAACCAACGGTTATTCAGCAACGGGACCAACAGCTTTACGTGACTTCCGAACCACGTCGAAAGTGAACTTCTATCACCAGAAATACACAACTCTCACTCCTCAATGGAGAATCGAACTCGCGACCACCGTAAAAGCTGAATCTGCAAAAGAATGGAAAAGATTTTGGGGTCCGTTTCCAAGCAGTGTTGACACATGCGTAATAATTATGACAGCTTCGATCAGGCGAGCAACTATTTCAGTCAAATGAGGCCCCCGTTTTGGAAAACAGTCACATAATAAGGAGTGGTACGAAAAATACGTCGTAACTTATTGTCGTCTTTCAGTGGCTTCCGAGAAGAGATAAAAATCCAGATTGCTTCCTGTATTTTACTGTGGGTGGTGGATGAACGTCTAATAAGAATACAGAATATGTGTCATTGTAACGTTCATCATTTCTAATCGTCTGCAATGAAATAATGTTCATGAGTGGCTATCATCATCATCTTAGCACATAATAATGATTATAATAAAAGGCTTTTTGTTATCTTCTGGAGAAGGACGGGTTATTGAAATATATTGTTATTATTATTATTATTATTCGTAGTGTGTACACGTTTATATCGAACAGAGATAAGTATTAAACTACTTAATGGAAATTCCACCCGATGGAATTACTGTGAACCCCCCCCCCCCCACCCCACCCAACCCCCAATTAATAATAATAAATGAAAATGCAATTATCGAAGTTAACTCGAGAATATGCCGATACTAATCGAAGCCTCCAATCCACTAGATTATTATCGATTAAATATAAAAATGGCGTCTCAACAGAAATGGTTATAGTTCAAAAAGGTAATATTTAAAAATATCCAACTTTTTAAATAAGTAGAGGCATTTGCTTTCCAAATTCCTAAAGAATGCCAATTTAAACCATGGACTTACAAACATGATTCCAATGTTAAGAAATTTGCAAAATAAACTTGATTAAAGGCCTAATGTGAGCAGTTGTGGGTCCCAGTGAGGCTTGAGAAGCCTGCTGAGTTGGTACTGAAGAAATGGCCAATAGTGTCCTTAGTATTAAAGTAAGTAATATATATTTTTATTTAACAAATCTTAATACCTGAAGGAAACTATTGAACATAATCACTACAGATTATTTTCCTTAAAGGCATTACTAAAGTGATTGAGAAACTCCTTTGCATAAGGTATAAAAGAAAAATACATTATGTGATAATTAATCCACTCGTCTTTCTTTCTTTTTTTTTTTTTTTTTGTCTAAATGGATACACAACCACTTCCATTATTTGTCTCTCATTTATTGATACATTTACGTGCTTACTTTAAACTCCTTTATATACATAACCGGAATTACTTTACTACTAGACAAGAGTTGATCACACTTGAGATGAACTACGAAGTCTAAGCTATCTACTTGAGATTATATAAGTTTAAAGAATATTTTCAAAATAATAATAATAAACTACTTGACCATTACCGAAAAAGTATATAGTGCGATTTAAGTATATTTCAGGCAGAACCTCTTTAGTTCGTGTGTATGTATTTATATATGTAAGTATATATACATATGTATATATAATGTATACGTCTACAATTTCAGTATAAGCCATGATGGTGTTTAGCCTTAGAAGAACTGGCTACAGAACATGTTATTCTTTCTGCCTTCAGTAAGTTTTTTTTTTTTTTTTTTTTTTTTTTGGGGGGGGGGAGGGGGTGAGGTTGCTGAACCATGCCCCTTTCCATCCTGGCTGAGATCCTCACTCTACCAAGCATTCGACCTTTAATTCACTCTAAACGTGTATCCTCACATATTATGTATATACAAAAATATACTATGCTTTTCCCTTTGAAGAGGAGTTACCCTCTGGTTTTCAACTAGTGTTTTGGGATGAGACTGCTAGGCTGCATCAATGCTCCATCCTAATTGCGATCATATCAACGACTGACTACCACACTGTAATTGTACGGACACACACACACTACATATATATATATATTATAATATATATATATATATATATATAATATATTATATAAATACATACATCATCATATAAGGAGGGAGAATATTATTTATAAGGAAATTGTACCAAAGTAATATATATGTATATATATTATATATTCATGATATAATATATATATATTAATTATATATTATATACAATATATAATATATTATATATATATATATATATATTATATATATATATATATTATATCGTCTCTGTAGTATCAAATTCGTTCGTGCGTAGTTTCCTAAGCTGGTCGATTATGCAAATGTACGACCTCCCTATTCACGTCAAATGTAATCATTCGCTGCAATAATAACACCGCTATACGATATGGCGAAGTAGTACCTTTTTCCATATAATAAGTGCTCTAGCCTCTCTCTCTCTCTCTCTCTCTCTCCTCTCTCCAGTCTCTCTCTCTCTCTCTCTCTCTCTCTGTCTTCCTCCACGTAGTGATCTGCTCTCTAAGCTATACTCCCCCCTCGCTGTTGCTCTCTTTCGCTCGCTGGGGTACTGTATTTCCACATCCCTCTTTAGCAGAAATGTCTGTCTTTCTATAAAGCCTTTTTTTTAAAGTAAACACACACACACACTATATATATACTATATATATATATATATATATATATATATATTATATATATATATATATATATATTATATATATATATATATATATATATATATATATGTACGATGTTTGGGTGTCGGTTTCTGAAACATAATGCAAATTTTTTATCACGCTCTCTGGGCAAGTCACTTGATTCTCAGTTCGCTATTAAAATCAAGCGTCACTCTATCTCTCTCTCTCTCTCTCTCTCTCTCTCTCTCCCTCTCTTCTCTCTCTTATTCTCTCTCTCTCTCTCTCTTTCTGTTCCAGTTTTACTGCCGTGCTCTCTTCCTTTTAATCATTACCTTGATATTTTCCTCTTAGGCTTTTGGTTGCTTCACCTGTATATATATATATATATATATATATATATATATATATATATATATATATATATATATATACACACACCCTACAGTATCGAGTAACATTTATCTTTTTTAATGAAGTCACCTTTTTTGCGCGTGACTCCATCTCCCTCAGGCATATCAACAAAACGGACGACTGATTTCCATTCAAATTCCAGGATGAACTTTCACGAAGATTCAAGAAACGTTCCAGAGAAATACCTGGAAATGTCGTAATTCATGAGTCGAACAACAAAACCTTATATCTTGGTAGTAATTTGTATCTTTTGATTATTATTTTCATTATTACTCCATTGGTCCCGTTGCTGAATAACCACTGGTTCCATGCAACGTAAAAAACACCAAATAAACAAACAAACACAATTATTATTATTATAAAAGTACAACGCAACGTGAAAGAGACGTTTGCCTTAAAAATTGTGCATTATAAGACCAGCAGCAGTAGTAAGAGACATTTTCCATGAACTACAAAAATGAATCGACGTTGAAATGAGATCCAGTCACAAAACGTAGACAGGAAAAATGAAACCCACATGCACTTGAAGAAAGTCAGACAGGCAAAACTGCAAACACAAGGCCATAAAACATCAAGAACTATAGTTCTATTCATGAGAAAGGGGGGGGGGGTGGCGTCTGCCTGACAGAACCACACGGCAAAGACCTGTCAAAATCATTGGTAAACAGAAAAGAGCAATGTCACAGAAAATCATCAATACTGAATTACAGTAGCCATTATTCCTGGGAGCTCGTGATTGAAAGTACTGCAGTTATGCTTTGAGATAATCATTAAATCACGTTTTTCAAGAAAATGACAAATAGAAAATAATTAGTATTCGAAAAATGTAGCTATAGGGACTACACTTATTGCCATTGGGCTTAATCAGGTTCAGTACCATCATTCGTGCCCAAGAATTAAAAATAAGACCAACTACATGGTCCTCAGAGACGGTAAACACCCTCTCTATAGGGTGGAAGGACTTAAGTAGGAAACATTACACAATTATACACTTTGTGAGTATGCGTGCACCAATGGGTGTATATATATATATATATATATATATATATATATATATATATATATATGGTATATATAGTGACGGTAAAAATCAGTTACAGAATTCCATCTAATAAAAGGATGGATGTCTTGGTATAAATATCCCCTTTTCTGTAACTTTTCTCATTCATTACCTACCTGAAGGGAGAGAGAGAGACAGAAGTCTCTAAAATATAGTAGTACTTACTTTCTCTATTTTGGCGTTTTTATGGCTCCTTTTATTATTATTATTATATACATGTGTGTGTATATATATATATATATCTTATATATATATAATA
>NC_087207.1:67062855-67067855 GCF_015104395.2 Macrobrachium nipponense
ATTATTATTATTATTATTATTATTATTATCATTATTATTATTATTATTATTACTACCATCGTGTGAAAAATGTAAGTCACGAGAGAAATATAAAGAAATAAATAACAAATTCAGTTTTCTTTTCACTCTTAAAAAATAATAATAATAAAACGCTAATTATACGTCATTACCGTAACATCCAAAAGAGAAATATTATTACAGAATATCAGAATTGTCCCTTATCACAAATTTTATTTCCGGTCTTCTTAAGCATCTTCAAATATCAACACGCAATAATAACAGCAGCTCAGTTATTACAATTGTTACTGAGAAGATAAATCCCTATTCATTTAGAACAAGCTAAGACGGAAGCCATTCACTTGAGATTCGAGCTTCCAACGGATATGTCCATTGGGAAGATATAACAGAAGATAATAAGAAATACAGAAAGAAGACATCGGTTATTAGAAAAAAATGATAATATATAAATATAAACAAAGATGAAAATATAACTTACAAGAACCTTTTCTCTCTGTGGTCAAAAAAATAGAATAAAATAAAACTAACCAAAGATCCTTTATATAACTATTCTAAATATACAACGAGATGAATACCTACCCACCCACATTCCAGATGAATAAATAAAAATATCTATTGTTGCTCATAATGACGAATTCTCATTTCCAGCTCGTCAAGTGGTTTGCAATATTGTTGATCGCGGATTAAACATCGCATGACTCCCTGCTAATTATAACATTGTGTGTGAGAGAGATAGAGAGCAATATACTGTTTGGATGTAATTTCTTTCGATTTTCAATACTCTGTATCTGGAATTCTTCAGGAACGAGAGAGAAAGAGACCCAGTTACTTTCCAATCGAAAGCTTATTTTCCAATCGAAAGCTAAGTTTCCAATCGAAAGCTAAGTTTCCAATCGAAAGCTAACTTTCCAATCGAAAGCTAACTTTCCAATCGAAAGCCAACTTTCCAATCAAAAGCCAACTTCCCAATCGAAAGCTAATTTTCCAATCGAAAGTTAACTTTCCAATCGAAAGCCAACTCCAATGCTAACTTTTCCCTAAATCGAAAGCACTTTTCCAATCGAAAGCCAACTTTCCAATCGAAAGCTAACTTTCCAATCGAAAGCCAACTTTCCAATCGAAAGCTAACTTCCCAATCGAAAGCTAACTTTCCAATCGAAAGCTAACTTTCCAATCGAAAGCTAACTTCCCAATCGAAAGCTAACTTTCCAATCGAAAGCTACCTTTCCCAATCGAAAGCTAACTCGCATTTCCGAAAGCTAACTTAACCCAATCGAAAGCTAACTTCCCAATCAAGCTATTTCCTCAAATCCGAAAGCTCATCAAATCCGAAAGCTAACTTTCCAATCGAAAAAGCTCAACTCCAATCGAAAACTAACTTCCCAATCGAAAGCTCCTTTCCCAATTCGAAAAGCTACTTTCCCAATCGAAAGCTACTTTCCCAAACAAATGAAAGCTAACTTTACCAATCTCAAGCCTAACTTTCCCAATCGAAAGCTACCTTTTCAAAATCGAAAACAGCTAAACTCAATTTTGCCGAAAGCTAACTTTCCAATCGAAAGCTAATCTTTCAATCGAAAAAGCTTAACCTTCCCCAAATCGAAAGCTACCTTTCCAATCGAAAGCTACTTTTCCAATGAAAGCTAACCTTTCCCCAAATCGCAAAGCTAACTTTCCCCCCCAATTTCCGAAAGCTTTAACCCCAAAAACTCTCCCGCAAATCGAAAGCTACCCTTTTCCCCAATGAAAAGCTTAACTTCCCAATCGAAAGCTACCTTTCCAATCGAAAGCTAACTTCCCAATCGAAAGCTACCTTTCCAATCGAAAGCTACCTTTCCAATCGAAAGCTACCTTTCCAATCGAAAGCTAACTTCCCAATCGAAAGCTACCTTTCCAATGAAAAGCTAACTTCCCAATCGAAAGCTACCTTTCCAATCGAAAAGCTAACTTCCCAATCGAAAGCTACCTTTCCAATCGAAAGCTTTAACCTCATGAAAGCTAAACTTCCCAATCGAAAGCTACCTTTCCCAATCGAAAGCTAACTTCCCAATCGAAAGCTACCTTTCCAATCGAAAGCTACCTTTCCAATCGAAAGCTAACTTTCCAATCGAAAGCTCACTTTCCAATCGAGCTAAACCTTTGCAATCGAAGCTTTCCAAACTCCAATCGAAAGCTACCTTTTCCCAATCGAAAGAAGGCTTACTTTCCAATCGAAAGCTAACTTTCCCAATGCGAAAGCTACTTTCCATCGAAAGCTTTAACTTTCCCAATCGAAAGCTACCCTTTCCAATGAAAAGCTCAACTTTTCCAATCGAAAGCTACTTCCCAATCGAAAAGCCTAACTTCCCCCGATCCGAAAGCTACTTTCCAATCAAAAGTTTCCTTGGCCAATCGAAAGCCTTTAACCTTTTTGCCAATCGAAAGCTACCTTTTCAATCGAAAGTTATCTTGCCAATCGAAAGCTACCTTTCCAATCGAAAGCTAACTTTCCAATCGAAACGGCAACAAACGTTCGATAAAAGTTAATGGCACAATACATTAGAATTAAGTTGAAGGGTATCATACATGCCACTTACGTAAGGGCAACGAATATCAGAACTATGTTCAGGCCATCACACTCTCGTAATAAGTTAATGGACAAAAATGTCTGACCAAAGTTAAGGGCAACACATGTCTGAATTAAGTAAGGGCAACCATACGTATAGTATGTATAATCGAACTAAGTTAAAGGCAGCAAAATTGTGTAGTTAAACTAGTACATAGTCGAACGAAGTTCAAGCCACCACATAGTATTTGATTGAGTTAAGGAGAGCACATATTTGAATTAATTTAAGAATAGCAGATAATTAAATTGAGTTAAGGACGGTACATATTTTAATTGAGTTCAGGACAGCACATATCTGAATTAAATTAAGGACAACACGTATTTGAATCAAGTTAAGGACAGCATATATTAGAAGTGATGGGATAAGTATATGAATATATGAACTAAAATCAACTTGAACCAGTTTGAACCGGACCCATTACCATAACTCATATGGAAACTTAGTCCTAAAGTACTCGAATCTTCTAGAATAATTATATAACAATATTCATAACAAAAAACAGGGGACGTGGAATCATGGCAACTAATCTATTGATTGCAGTCTACACTGATGATGCTAAAATAATTTTCGTCATCCTAAATAGGAAGTTAAACTTTCAGCTCACTTATAGCTCCCGTTGGCAGAACTTGGAGGATTGAAATGGTTCTTTAAACTTTGATAAATGGAAAATTTCCTCTTACCTACCTTTGGCAGAACGGGGAGATGGAAATGGGTCTTGAATTAATAGTAAAAGGAAAATTAAATATTACCAACGTTATGGGAAAGCTGGGAGGATTGAAATGTGTCCGTAATTACTGGCAAAAGGAAAATTAACTTTTACCAACCCAGGGGAGAACTGGGAAATTGGAAATGGGTCAGTAATTACTGGAATAGGGAAATAAAACTTTGGGAGCCTTAGGGAGAACGGGGACGATGGAAGTGAGACAGTAATTGTCGGTAAAATTAAAATGAACTTTTAGCAATCTTTGGCAGAACCGGGAGATGGGAAGTGGTCTTGAAGTACCGGTAAAAGGATTGAACTTTTATCAACATTAGGGGAAAATTGGGGGATTAAAATAGGTTTGCAATTCTTGCTAAAAGTGTAATCAACTTTCAGCAACCTTAGGGAAAGTGGGTGGACAGAGACGGCTCTGTAATTCTTAGTAAAATGTAAATAACCTCCAGGAACCTTAAGGAAACTGGGAGGATGGAATGCGTCTGTAATTATTAGTTAAAGAAATAATAAACTTTTAGCAACTTTAGGCAGAGCTAGGAAATTGGTCTGTAATTCATGGCAAACATTTAGCAACGTTTTGAGAGATCTGGGAGGATGGTTTGGCAGCATTAGGGAGAACTAGAACAAACCAAAATAGGATGTGGCCACATGAGACGTCACTGGAAGATGGAAACAGGTCTGTAATTGCTACAATGTACAATGATAAAACTGGTGGAAAGAGGTAAAGTAGCTTTCAGTAGCCGTAAAGGACAAAGGGCGAAGAACAGACTTCTGTAATGATTGTAATCCAAATTCACACATTACTTGTCCCCCCCCACCCCCCCACCAAAAAAAAAAAAAAAAAAAAAAAAAAAAAAAAATTAGATGCCCCAGACTGTACTAGGCGGTTGGAAGTAGGTCGGTAAGTACTGCACTGTCTACTCAATTCCCTGAAGAAAAGGGCAAATCTAATTTAATTTTCAGCTACAACGAAAAGCCCTGAATAGATGGAGTCTTCTCTTTAATTAGCTCTGTCTGTACATTTACGTTATTAGGGAAAAAAGAGCAATTTAACTTTCATTCACCTTCAAGACCTATGGTAGAACGGACATTAGTCTGCAATGACTGCAGTTTACACCAATGCTGTCCTTTTATTACCGTAATTGCAACAACTTTTAGAAACCTTCCAGACTGATAGATGAATAGAGAATCAGCTAAGTTTGCTGCAAGCTGAGATGTATAGAGAATCAGCTAAGTTTGCTGCAAGCTGGATTGGATAGAGAATCAGCTAAGTTTGCTGCAAGCTGAGATGGATAGAGAATCAGCTAAGTTTGCTGCGAGCTGAGATGGATAGAGAATCAGCTAAGTTGGCTGTAAGCTGAGATGAATAGAGAATCAGCTAAGTTGGCTGCAAGCTGAGATGGATAGAGAATCAGCTAAGTTGGCTGCAAGCTGAGGTGGATAGAGAATCAGCTAAGTTGGCTGCAAGCTGAGATGGATAGAGAATCAGCTAGGTTGGCTGCAAGCTGAGATGGATAGAGAATCAGCTATGTTGGCTGCAAGCTGAGATGGATAGAGAACCAGCTATGTTGGTTGCAAGCTGAGATGGATAGAGAATCAGCTAAGTTAGCTGCAAGCTGAGATGGATAGAGAACCAGCTATGTTGGTTGCAAGCTGAGATG
>NC_087207.1:67072855-67085355 GCF_015104395.2 Macrobrachium nipponense
GCGCTGAATGACCTCATAGGTCCAAGCGCTTGGCCTTTGACCTGAATTCCAAATTCTATTCTTCTCCTTCTGCCGTGATAATACGACTGTTAGTGACCTTGTTTGACGTCTTGATTGTTGTGGTTTTATGTGACAAAAATAGTAATATATAAAATAATGCTTCAATAATAGCTCGGAATAATAAAATCAGATATGAATATTTTTACATCTGCCAAAGAGGCTATGTATCTAGTTTGCTTTGTCCTTTTGTAATATCCTGATACTTGAACATTCGTGAATGTATCATTATTTCTGTTATTGTTTGTGTTGCAATTTGTTTCTTCATTTCAAGAATAGTTGTGTAGCTTATGGCGCCAGGCAATGGGAGCGAAAATGGCAGTGGTCATATATATATATATATATATATATATATATATATATATATATATATATATATATATATATATATAATAGTATATATATATATGACCACTGCCATTTTCGCTCCCATTGCCTCGCCATAAGCTACACAACTATTCTTGAAATGAAGAAACAAATTGCAACACAAACAATAACAGAAATAATGATACATTCACGAATGTTCAAGTATCAGGATATTACAAAAGGACAAAGCAAACTAGATACATAGCCTCTTTGGCAGATGTAAAAATATTTATATCTGATTTTATTATTCCGAGCTATTATTGAAGCATTATTTTATACATTACTATTTCTGTCACATAAAACCACAACAATCAAGACGACAGACAAGGTCACTAACATTCGTATTATCACGGCAGAAGGAGAAGAATAGAATTTGGAATTCAGGTCAAAGGCCAAGCGCTTGGACCTATGAGGTCATTCAGCGCTGAAACGGAAACTGACAGTAAAAAGGTTTGAAAGACATAACAGAAGCCAAACCTCGCAGCTGCGCTATGGCTCAATTGCTTGGAAAGGTTGGAAAGTAAGATAGAAGAAAGGGAATATAAAGGGAGGTGCAGTAAAAGAAATAAAAGGAGGTATAGCTAGGGGACCGAACGCACGCACGCTGCAAAGAACCTTAGGTAATGCCTACCGTGCCCCGAGTGAGGGAAGAAGTAGTGAATGAAGGAAAATTTGCCGGGATACACATGGAAGGAAACTTTTAATTTGATTTTTCCAAGAAAAGGAAGCCAACTCTCCTCTACTAATCCCACCTTTAAAAGAACCCTACTTCAAATCTCACTCTACTAATCCCACCTTTAAAAGAACCCTACTTCAAATCTCCTCTACTAATCCCACCTTTAAAAGAACCCTACTTCAAATCTCCTCTACTAATCCCACCTTTAAAAGAACCCTACTTCAAATCTCCTCTACTAATCCCACCTTTAAAAGAACCCTACTTCAAATCTCCTCTACTAATCCCTCCTTTAAAAGAACCCTACTTCAAAAAAAATTAAATTGAATTGATTTTTCTACGAAAAATGGCAAAATAACCATTACCATGACTGTAGTAGATTCACATCAACCGTGCATGTGATGAATAGGCCCGTACCTTACGACGCTCCTGATTGGCTGTTGATAAGCTAATCACAGGGCTGGAAACACTCAGTCTCTCTCGTGAGTTCACAAAGACAGGATGTATATTCCACCTCTCCTGAGGGATACGTCTTTCAAAAGAGGTGGAACATACATCCTGCCTATGTGAACTCTCGAGAGAGACTGAGAGTTTCTAGCCCTGTGGCTAGATTGGCTTATCAACAGCGAATCAGGAGCGTCGTAAGGGACGGGCCTAGAGATCAAATGCATGGTTGGTGTGAATCTACTATAGTACTTCTAAACAAAACGAAAATTCAAAAAGCTGTATCACGGAAGACTACACCGAACCATAAATACTACGAAATGAAACAAACGCAAAATGTAATACAGCTCATGTTAACATTGGCAAAGACACGACGTATTTTGGGTGAAGCCTTGTCGGGTAAAAAAAAAAAAAAAAAAAAAATTTTGGAAAAGGAAAAATGGCTGTTGATCTGACAAATAGGAGATGACAGCATTTTTCGAATAGCGATCTCACGAGGCTGACAGCTTTCTTTTATGAGCCGAGTGTCCTGTCCAAGACGGAAAATTAAGTTTGGGAGGCAGGCAGCAAAATCAATGGAAGGATGTCGATCCTTCTTAGCGATACGTCAAAATGGAGGATAATGATTGTACCAGAAATAGTTCCTAAAGGAAAAGGAAAAATCTTGGTATAGTCTTGTAACATTTTCCGAGAGATGAGGAAACATTATAACATTATTGTAGTACACACACCTGTAGGCATACACAAGCATACTCACACAAACACACACACACAAATATATATACATATATACAAATATATATATGTATGTATATGTATATATATATATATATATATATATATATATATATATATATATATATATATATATATATATATTAGGCAGGCCGTACAGTATACCAAACGAGGATTCATTCTCATTAATTATTCCTTCGGTTTTGAGAGAAAGTAAAAACCAATAATCCCATCTTCTATCCATTATATTTCTTTATAGTTGGTTTGTCCAATTTTAGGGAGTTTGACGGGATCACCGAGTATGGTGTTTATTTTATCTAAATAGTTTTATTTAAAATAACTATCCCTCTACCCTTATTAGGTCTAACCACTACAAATATCTTCACGTTTTGACAAATTCTTAAGTAGTCCATACTCCTCTCTTGAAAGAGAGGGAGCCCAGTTAGTTTTTAATTTGGCGAAATTATTATGAGAAATTACCATTAGCTCATCTTGTAGGCGAGAGTTCACTCTTCATAGATCGAGTCTTTTCATACGTTGGAATAACATTTCCAAGGGTACAGTGGTAGTTGTTTTAGATGAAACTAACTATTCAAATAAAATGAACACTATACTCGATGATCCCACCAAATTCACTACAATTGGACAAACCAACTATCAAGAAATTTAACAGATTGAAGGCAGGATTAGTAGGATTTCACAGTCTCTCAAACCAGAAGAATTAATTAATGAGAAAATTTATTGTGATATTGCCAGCGACTGACGAAAGAACTGGAAAATGCTTATCAGATAGAGAGAAAAAAAAGTAGACAGTACAAAGCAGATTTTGGCAAGAGTGCGATTATGCTGGTAAATGTATACTACGAAGGTAAAGAAAAAGATTACAGTGTGGGTGATTACTCTACGAGTTTAAGTGTCAATCTAACAGGCAGTGGAATGATGGGAAAAAAGCAGCTTCACGGACAGATGCATTTAGGAAAGAAAAAAGATCTCTGCAGAAGGTCTGAAACAGGAGTCGAAGTTGGGATGTATTGAGAAGAAATAGTTTAGATCCGAGGTGTGGGTGAAGAATGTTTCAGATCGATAACTCTTTACATAATGTACATGGAGTAATGAGGACTGAATGGCTACTACGATGGATTTTGAACTTTGTAGCTTCACTTTTGAAGCTTACTGTACAAAATTTAAAAAGAGATATCACAATTTAACGAAAAGTAGGTTTGGGTGGAAAGGTGAATAGAAGAGGTTTTATTTGGTTTTATCACAGAGATATGTATCATTTAGAAGCTTTAGTTTTAGGAGGAAAAGGAAGGATAAAAGTGTTGGCTAACTGAATGAGAAAGGGTGTCTGAACGAAATGGCTTCTCCTTCAAAATCTAAGAAGTGACGAAGCACATCCATGATAAGGGTGTCCGGCGCATTGTATGTAAGTGGGGTGAACGGGCAACTGACTTAGTTTTTTAGTGTAGACAAGATATTGTGGAGGTTTTCTGCACGAGGGGCTCATCCACGAATCAGCCATTACAGGAAGTACGTAGCAGTGCCTAACGCTTTGTTTTTTCATCTGAAGTCACCGGATTGATCATAAACAGCCCCTTCAACACTGGGCTGTCGCCTTAAAGTTACACTGCTGTAGTCTTCAGTACGCTTTTGCATTCTGACTCCTTCACTTAAAAGGAAAAAAAAAACTTTTTTTTTTTTTTGACAAATACTGCTCATCACTGGTAGGTCGTCATCATCTTCATCATTATCTTCATGTTTACCTCCATTTTTTACACTTTTTTCGTCATTTAGTTATTTTGTAGGTTTATTTTTACATGATCTGTTATCTTTACTTATGTTATCTATTATCTTCAATTTTTGTATAATTATTTATGAAGGTCTGCGTTGTATTTATTCATAAAAGAGTAATTCTGAAGAAATTTGTCACACACATATTCCGAATCATTAATTATAACAATTCTGGTGCGTGGTTTAAAAAACTTAGGAGAACAGTATGTAAACTATTATTTATTTCCCGATATAACCTCACTTCCGGTCACAGTGAAAATGAAATTTAATTTGGGATTGTTACTGGAAAAATAGTTTTATAATAGCGTACTATTTCTCTCGTTATCATCATCAATAAAATTCTCTACCATAAGAATATTCTTGCCAACGTTGGATCTTGCTTGAAATATCCTTCGACTTCATTCTTTCAAGATTGTTGTCACCTCTCTCTCTCTCTCTCTCTCTCTCTCTCTCTCTCTCTCTCTCTCTCTCTCTCTCTCTCTCTCTCTCTCTCTCTCTGACTGCGTTCTTCTCGCTGAGTTTGGTCCTTCCGAAAGTTTATCTTCAGACACTCTGCAACAGCTAAGTAATCCGAAGTTTCCGAGCAAATCCTTCAGTTCCCCCCCCCCCCCCCCAGACCCCCCCCCCCCCCCCCCCCCCCCCCCCCCCCCCCCCCCCCCCCCCCCCCCCCCCCCCCCCCCCCCCCCCCCCCCCCCCCCCTTCCCCCCCCCCCCCCCCTCCCCCCCCACCCCCCCCCCCCCACCCCCCCCCCCCCCCCTCCAACCCCAAAACAATTTTATTCAAGGAGACTTTGAACGGTTCGGCGGAAAGTGTTCTTGCTGTTCGTTAGCTTTTCGCCGCCCGCATTCTTCCAAAAATAAATAAATAAACAAATATATAAATAAATAAATAAATAAATTAACAACGATAGAAACGATATGAACAATCCTTTCAAACGTCTCCTACTGACGTCTTTATCTTTCCCTTTCTATCTCTAGCATCGGGTTGGTTGGAGGGGTGGGGAGAGGGGGGGGTGTGTTTCAGAGGCCGATGGCACTGGGAATCCCATGACTTCATAATAGCCTAAACTAGAAGGAACTTGGTAATGAAAGAAGAATGAAATGGGAACACGGACACCCTGATAGAGTTCCAGTGCAGTGCTGGAGTAGTTGACATCCGGTCTTTATGTTTCCGTTTGTAATTGATGAGAATATCTTTTTATTTTCTCATTAAAAATGTCAACACTAATCTTGAGAGAGAGAGTCTCTCTCTCTCTCTCTCTCTCTCTCTCTCTCTCTCTTCTCTCTCTCTCAAAGAAGTCTGGTTTTTGCATTTTCCGCGAATGTGAAAAATTTAATAAAAAACGTAACTGGACTAAACTTCAAAGACCTGCGGAAAATCAGCGGCGCGATAACTTTATCCCAACCGAACCTAAGCCCCCCCCCCCCCTCTTCTCTCTCTCTCTCTCTTTCTCTCTCTCTCTCTCTCAAGATCGGTGTCGACATTTGTAATGAGAGAATAAAAAGGAGTTCTCATCAACTACTCCAGTACTGCACTCGAACTTTCCCAGGCTGTTCGTGTTCCCTTTTCATTCTACCTCCACTTCCAAGTTTCCTTCTTGTTTACGCTATATAAAGGCATGGGATTTCCAGTGCCATCGACCTCTGCAACCCCCACTCCCCCACCCCGCCACCCCCCAATGCTAGAGATTAGAGCTGATAAATTGCCTGCACAAGAAAGGTACAAAGTTAATTGCATCAGGACGATCACGATAACAAGAGGAAGGTTTGAACACCGCCGACGTAATTTGAGAGGCCTAGCGTTAGATTTATTCAAGGAGGTTATCCTTGCTCCCAATGCATCCCAAAGATACAATGAAAGCAATGCACAGGTTCGCTTTCACAATATCCCCAGCTTTCTATCTGTAACGTAACTGTTTTCAGATCGAGCACAAAAACACGAGTGAAACTTCGCACGATTTCGCTATTCGAAAAGTCGAAGCGTAGAGGGAAACGATGTACATACACGAACAACTTTAAGGCTAAGAATGAGCAGCGCTGTTACATGAGAAAAAAAAGAAGAAGAAAGAAAATGGCAAAAAAGTATTCCCGTTTGCAGGCAGTTTCAACTCGGTATATAACTCTCGGACTGAAATGCATTTGCGGGAGACACACTCACACACACACACTCGCACACACACACAGAAGGAAGTGCTCGAAATATATGGTTGCAACGTTAAAACAGTGTTCTATGGGCCTTTTATCTTCCTATTATACTGTTGTATTACAGTAAAAAGACATTCATATATATATATATATATATAATATATATATATATATATATATATATATATATATATAGAGATAGAGAGAGAGAGAGAGAGAGAGAGAGAGAGAGAGTGTGTGTGCTGACAAGGGTAAAGGTTGACTTACGTCGGAAAAAACTTCATACGGTGAGGCCCTTGACAAATATTCTGATAAGGGATAAGGATGAGGTAGTCGCGATGACGAAGAGAAGGTGTGAGAAATACGTAAAAAGAACGAAAGGGAAAAAGAAAAGTGGAAAAGAGGGAAAAAGAAAAGAGTGGAAAAGACGGAAGGCGTTAGTAACATCACAAGGTTCCATGAAGGGAAAAGAGATGGGAGAGCGAACAAGCCTCTCCCGATGAGATGAGTATGAAAGCCATCTCTTTTTTTCGAAGTTACGAGGAAATGGAACAGCGTGGGAGGTGACAGGGAGGGGGAAGGGGGGAAAAGGGGGGGGGGGGGGGGGTTTTGTGATGAAGTCGTCCGTCTGCATAAGAAGACGTTGACAAACTGCCGAAATATGGAAAGGGAACTTTTCTTATCTTGTATTCATTCCCCTTCTCGTGTTTTTCCTGAAGGAAATTCGATTGCTCAAACGCTACTTAGACGTGTGGAAAAATGACTCAAGTTTGAAAATGAATATTGTTCGGGGCTACATATTATGATCTACCTGCTCTTGCTCGCAACGACAGTCAGGCTGCTGCTGCAAACAGAGAGACGTGTTCTAGCATCAGGTGTAATATTAGTCAGATTGCTGAGAGTTTCATCTGGGTTACAGATAAAATGTGGCACAGTTTGTTTGCCTATTGTATAGCTCTAGAACCACCAGACCTCTTCAATATGTAAGCGAGGAGCAAGAAAAATAACGACCAACAGATATCAAAGGCGGAATAAGCAGGTCTTGATTCCTATGTTGCAAAGGTGCTCATTGCAAAGAGGAGGAAAGATTGATTTGATTCCAAGGAGAAGAGAGAATCACGAGATACCGTAGACGGCAAAGTGTCATAGGTCCCCTTGAAGAAAGAGTCACGAGAATGAATCACCAAAATGCAAAGGAGAAAGAGAATCGTTACGTTAAAATGGAAGCACAATCACCAGATTAAACAGCGTAATGAAAATCGCTAATTGAACAGAAGTATCACACTTGTCAAAATGGAGGAAGAATCTCCTGACGCCAAACAGAAAAGTAAATCCCACGATTTTACAAGAAATCCAAAATCACCATATTAAAAAAAGGGACAAAAAGAAAAGAAAAAACTGGAAGAGAGAAAGTCATCAAATATCAGATTGAATAAAGAAACATCAGATACAAAATTGGAATTGGAAACACTATTATACATATGGAAAAAAAATCGTTCGACGTTCAAGAAAAACAAGATCGGATCATTGGCATATATCACCAAAATTTTACATTGCAGAGGTTCCAAGTTAACTTTTGATTTCGATAAAAAAAAAAATAATAAAGGCATGGCAAAGAAATTCGAAATACAGACAAATTCAATTACATCTTTACTAGAAAAACAAGACTTTTTTGCGTTCCGTTGTTCAAGGAATTTTTTATAACCTTGTTTTCCTCTTGACACGAAAAATACAACAAAGGTTTTTCTTCGTACATTTCCATTGTCAGGTTCTATATCAACATTGCAAGAAACGTTTTCGTAACACCTTTCCTTGTCAGGCTCTAAATCATTGTTTTTAGCTTCAACATAATTGTTTCAAACGTCACAAACGCCATTTTGTACCCATTTTTGTATGAAATTACCATCTGGTTTCCAGTTTCCAAAAGTTATTCCTGCCACATTATTATATAACGAGTAAGATTTCCCATATCTGAATGGAATCAAACGTACGCAAATAAAAAAACTTTAAAGAAACTTGTTCAACTTAATACCACATGAAAAGGTATCTTTGAAAACTTGCTTGTCCCTTCTCATATCTGAAAAAAAAAATCAGACATAATCAGGCTTTAGAAACTTCAAAGAAACTTCCGCAGTACGATTCAACTAATCCCAGATCAAAAAGATTTCTACGGGAACTTTCACAATTTCACCTAACCGAAATACCACAGATAAAATCATTTCCAAGAATTTTTTCCCTATATCTAAGCATTTTTCTCCTAAGCTCTTATAAACGAAGCCATAAACAGGATGGCAGACATAAATGGAGTCTAATACGAATCACTTTCATTACGTATTTCATCACCAGTATTCCAAGACTCCTTCCCTATCTCTAGAGTTTAAGCCTCTGTTTACTGCAAGCAATGAGAGAGAACTCCTCCAGGGAGGAGGATGAGGAGGAGCAGGAGTTTTGTAATCAAATTGTCGCCAAATTAATTAGCCAGGGGCTTCTCGCTCCTTCTTATCTCTCAAAAACAGAGGGTCCAGAGAAGGACGAGTTGGTTGGCTGACGCAAGAACAAAGAAGGAACTTCCATTCGTTCAAATGGAACCTCCTGAAGTGATTGTTTATTCTATTGAAATTCTACTCGAATGTACACTACACAAGTTGTGTACTTTGGAAGGGCAGCACGCTCACGTTACTATGGAATTCCTCTGTGTAAAGGGAATGGCGCTAATGAATTTTTTTCATCATGCTTTTAGGTATTTGTTGCATTCACCTACATTTTCATACAACTCGCTTCTTCCGTCTTTTTTTTTTAAATTTACATATGAGTTGCGTGCTTAGTAATTCAATGACTTTTCGAGTTTTATACAAGTATTCGTACAGCCTTTGAATAATAATAATAATAATAATAATAATAATAATAATAATAATAATAATAATAATAATAATATAAAAAAAAAATAATAATCATAATAATAATAATAATAATAAATGGAAGGAGATCCTCTTTCAAACAAGTCTTATTGAAAGATATTGCTGCGTCAACTGCATATTACTTGTAAATAGTCAAAATAGAGAACACTTTTTAAAAGTTAAATGCAGCTGATGCAGCAATATCTTTCGATAATAATAATAATAATAATAATGATAATAATGTTCAATAAAATGGCTGAATTTAGCGAATTAATCAGCTAAATTCTGCCATTTTATTCAACAGAATTTGTATAAAAGAGGGAGGGTATTCTTCCATCATCATCATCATCACCATAATAATAATAATAATAATAATAATAATAAAATAATAATAATAATAATAATAATAATAATAATAATAATAATAATAATAATAATAATTCCATGCAATTATTTCTAAAGTGATTAAACATAAACCAATCAGGAAAAAGAACACTTGTACGTACCAGTCCAATTACGTAAAATATACCTAAAAACGAAAAGTGATAAAAAAACACAAATTGCTGAAAAATCAATAACAGCCAAATAAAAAAACGATTCAGAACGAACTTTTTCCTATGAGGAAGACGCAAATTCGCTTTGGACGCAGAAATGTGAAAAGAGCACTCGTGAGGATAAGGAAAACTCTGCTGTTCATTACCAAGAGGAGATAAGGGGCCTCCCAAAGACTCCGAGGGACGTGTTGACAAAAGGCCCCCCGCCGGAATCACCTAACCAGGCCAGCCAGTACCTGATGATATACGAGGCGTTTTAAGACAGCAACAGTAGTAGGTAGTTGCATAACAGGACATATAAATCGACGTATGGTTGTGCTAGCTAGCTCTCTCTCTCTCTCTCTCTCTCTCTTATATCCATCGTGGAATAGATCTCTATCTCTTAGAAAGGAAGAGTTTTATCATTCTCGCCCCCTCTCTCCATCTCTTAGAAAAGAGTTTTATCATTCTCTCTCTCTCTCTCTCTCTCTCTCAGATCTCCGTCTACTAGAAAGGAGGAGTGATATCAGACTCTGTCTGTCTGTCTGTCTGGTCTGTCTCTCTTATATCCACCAAGACATAGTTATCCACCTGGCAGAAGGAAGGAGTTTTATCATAATTTCAAATTTCCTCTCTCTCTCTCTCTCTCTCTCTCTCTCTCTCTCTCTCTCTCTCTGTCTGAATGTCAGGTGCATAATAGGATTAATACATATTTACTTCCTCTCACTCCTTCCCTCTGTTGCATATGACCGCCACTTTTAAAGATGGAGTCTCACGGCACAACGCTGTCAGTCTCCGAAAATAATTCAGTGGTCAATACGCGAGTCCTTCTCCCAGCTCTTCCGTCTTCAGTACTCTCGCTGCTGTTTCGTCCTTGGTACGGATCGAAAATTTCAGCCACATTTCTCTACCTCTTTGTCTGTAACGGACGAACACACATGCATACAAACATACATGCATATATATATATATATATATATATATATATATATATATATATATATATATATATATATATGCATACGTACATATATACATATGTGCGTGCATATCTCTCTCTCTCTCTCTCTCTCGCTCTCTCTCTCATAGATATATAATATATATATATATATATATATATATATATATATATACAGACACATACACATATATATACATCGTGCTACAAATGTCCTTTAATGTCTAATTCGCTCTACATGTGTAGCTCGATGTATGTACATGAATCACGGTAATGTGATATGACACACACACACACACACACACACACACACACACGACACACACACACACACACACACAACACACATATATATATTATATATATATATATATCTATATATATATATTATATAATAATATATATATCTAACTGGTAAAAATGTGCTGTTAAAACAGAATTCCATCTAATAAAAGGAGCCCATAAAAACGCCAAAATATAAAAAGAAAGCACTATATTTCAGAGACTGCTGTCTCTCTCTTCAGGTAGATGAATGAGAAAGGTTACAGAAAAGGTGGTATTCATACCCAGAGATTTATCCGCAGTTAAGCCTATTTAGGTCACTCACTCTCACCGATAATTTTTCCTTAATCCTCTTAAGCATTGGTTGATGGAAAACTTTATTAATGACATCTGATTCTCAAGCGCCCTTTGAGATGGTCACTACCTGTCTCTCTTTAATCAAGGCCGATTCTATCATTTGACTTAAGTACCGACAGTTGCTGCTATAAATTACATGTGACAAATTCCAGTTTATTCTGTGGTAATGTTCATTTATATGGTTGAAAATAGCAGAGTTCTGTTGTCCCTACCCAACTGACCGTATAATTTGTATTTTTCTCTGGGGAAGTGATTTTAATGTAAATCCGATGTAAGATTAGTCACAGTGCAGGCATGGGACATACATCATATGTAGTATATATATATATATATATATTATATATATATATATATATATATATATCTTATATATATATATATACACACATACACAAACACATATGAATGTATGTATTTATATATGCCGTGTGGGAGAGTTAGTAACTGTCTACGCATGAAGCTATATATTCAGAAAAAATTCTGCAAGGAAAGGGTTTCTAATAGCAATTAAATGCATTACAAAACTCATTTCCGACACCATTACACCACTCGGGGAACAATTTATACCCACTTCAGTCTTTCTTACCAGGAGACGAGAGCAAGGGAAGCAGTAAAAGCGATAACGGGGAGAGAGAGAGAGAGAGAGAGAGAGCACGATAAATTTTTGCTCGTAACTGATGCACTTTATCCCATGTAGGACCACAGTGATTAGGGGAGCAATTTATGGGCATTACACAGTAATTATACTCAGTTTCGATTTATTGAGACAAATTGGATTATGCATCACCGGTTGCCTCGCTGAAAGAAATGATACAGAGAGAGAGAGAGAGAGAGAGAGAGAGAGAGAGAGAGAGAGAGAGAGAGAAGGGGGTAGGAAGAACAGTCATTACGCTACTCCGTTTTATATAAGAAAATTTTCCACACCTTACAGATGGAGAGAGAAGGAATGTTATGCTACTTAATTTTACGAGACAATTTCCCAAGTGAATGAGAAAGAGCAAATTAGTGTTATGCCATTCAGTACTGAAGAGAGAGAGAGAGAGAAATTCAAAAATTTAAGACATTTCAAAACGCAAGCAATTATTATCTCCCTCAATAATCAAAAACAAATACTTTCACGGACAACGATCAGCCACCCACATTTCCCCTCTCTAGACCTGTGTGTGTGTGTGTGTGTGTGGTGTGTGTGTGTGCACTTCAAACCCTCTACCCCTTTCCCTTCATCTGCCGTCTATTCCTATCGATCCCGATGCGATTCTTGTA
>NC_087207.1:67087855-67090355 GCF_015104395.2 Macrobrachium nipponense
ACCTGATTAATCATGAGAAAAATTTAATGAAACTGAAACGAACAAATACAAAAGGCACAAAAAGCAAGTAGTAGCAAAAAATAAATAAATAAATTAATTAATAAAATCTGTGGGGATCCGGAAAGATCCAGCAAATGGAAATGGGCCAAATTCACTAGAGAATTCTGACATTCCGTAAAAATCCAATGCTGAATCGTGAACGACTGAGAGAATTTGATTCACAGATGAGAATAAATTTCGGGAGGAATGATGAACCAGATAAATTAATGCCATTAAAAGACAAATGAAGAACAGCAGTGAGAAGTATGGAATGGGGGAAGAGAGAGAGAGAGACAGAGATCCTTCACAAAGTATACATATAGAATCTTCAATAACTTCCTGTCAGTGTATGATACTGATCTTCTAATCAATATTCCCTTTTGTATGTCTGTCTAAACTTATAAGTAAATGCCTATACCTATTCCTCGGTCTCTACACTCCCCTGAGGTAGTAGTATATACCGCTTCGGTCTCTGCACTCCCCTGAAGTAGTATATAGCAGCTGGAGTGACTGCGGAAACAAGCTAGTGTAACATCGCTTACGAACGCGTCCTAAAAAAAAAAAAAAAATAGTCAATATCTCCGCACTGACCTGCATCTCGATTTAGCAACTGCTTGATTAGTTTTGCTGCAAAGTTTGGCGTCGCAGCAATAAACGATCTGATATTGGCTCGCTACCTACGCAATCTGAATCCAGCCAATCAAGTTATTATTATTATTATTATTATTATTATTATTATTATTATTATTATTATTATTATTATTATTATTATTATTATTATTATTAGGTTCAGGAGATGAACCCTACTCATATGGAAAAACCCCACACGGGACATTGATTTTGAAATTCAAGTTTCTAAAAAATGCGGCGTTCGTTCGAAATAAGAAACAGACGGTAACAGGATATACAGCAAGCGGACATCATTTATTAGAAAAATAGTTTCAAATTAAGAAATCAAATAAATAAAAATGTATGTAAATCATAAAAAAAAATTCTTCGATACTTTCTTCAATGGAGTTTATATCTGGATCCTTATAACTACAAAAAAAACTTATTTCAAATAAATCATTAATTTTTTTAATATCATCTTTAGTGTTTTTCAATCACTCTTCCCTTGAACAGGAGAAAAATAATTTCAAAATAGGAAACAGATAAATAAAAACAAATGTAAGTAAATTATAAAGAAAATTCTTACATAACTTCTTCTATGCATTTAATATCCGGATCCTTATAACTAAAAAAAAACTTATTTCAACTAAATAAATAATTTTTTAATTTCATCTCCAGTGTTTTCCAATAACTCCCACCCTTGAACAGGAGAAAAATAATTTCAAAATAGGAAATAAATAAATATAAATGTACCTAATATATTAAAAAAAATTCTCACATACTTTCTTCAATGCAGTTTATATCCGGATCTTTATAACTAAAAAAAAAACTTATTTCAACTAAATCATTGATTTTTTAATTTCATCTTTAGTGTTTTTTTAATAACTACTCCCTTGAACAGGATAAAAATAACTTCAAAATAAGAAATAAATAAATAAAAATGTATGTAAAATATTATTCTTCAATACTTTCTTCAATGCATTTTATATCTGGATCCTTATAACTACGAAAAAATCTTATTTCAACTATATCATTAATTTTTACATTTCATCATCAGTATATTCCAATACCTCCTCCCTTGAACAGCAGAAAAATAACTTCAAAATAAGAAATAAATAAGAATTAAAAACCTTACATAATTTCTTCGATGCATTTAACATCCGGATCCTTATAACTAAAAAAAATCTTATTTCAACTAAATCATTAATTTTTTAATTTCATCTTTAGTGTTTTTCAGTAACTCCTCCCTTGAACAGGATCCAAACAGGGAATGCTTCCAAAATTTAAAGAGGCGGCGTGTGTCAAACGACCTTCTCTGCTGGCATACAATGCACTAAAAACAAGAAAGAAAGAAAAAACTTCCTAATCTAGTAAAGGAAAAAGATAAAAGCAAGAGTTTTACTTACAGATGAAAGATGAAAGTAGTACGCATAACTACACGTTTTATATATATATATATAATATATATATATATATATATATATATTTATATATATATACGTATGTATACTTATATACATATATGTATGTATGTGTACGTATGTACGTATATATGCATGTATACATATATACATTTACATGTATGTATGTAGGTATATATATAACTACAAAAAGACTAAACACACACATTATATATATATATTATATATATATTATATATATATATTATATATATATATATATATATATATATATATATACCCATGAAAAGGCACCATAAATTTAGCATTTCAATGGTGAAACAGAACACGACCATTTTCATTGAAAGGCGAAAATGTTGGGGCCATTTTGACGGATTTATTAGCCAATAAAGAGGCCCGAATCATATTACCTCCAACAGCCCGATTTTTGC
>NC_087207.1:67095355-67102855 GCF_015104395.2 Macrobrachium nipponense
AAATTATAATTTTTCTGCCACTCCGCAACACCCGTTTTCTGCTCAAATTCTCGGCAAGCTGGAACTGCACTCTTGCTGGGCACATCCATTCTCTCAAGACATGACTTTAATTCCCTTGAAGACCCTCAGGAAATTTGAATTATCATATAAATGAGACACTTCGACTGACGCATTATAATTCCGGAGATTCATTGTAGCGGCTCTCTCTCTCTCTCTCTCTCTCTCTCTCTCTCTCTCTCTCTCTCTCTTCATTCACATCTGGTTGCTTTGGATATACCTGGACCTATTAAATCCTATCTGGTTTTCTTTATTCATTTTGCCTATGTATGTTCCATTTTTTTTTTCTCTCTCTCTCTTATATATATTTCTATAATATACATACCTACCTACATACATACATACATACATACATACATACATACATACACACACACACACACATATATATATATATATATATATATATATATATATATATATATATATATATATATATATATATATATATATATATATAGTATATATATATATATATATATATATATGGTACGCTACGTTTAAGCTTCTCTCTTCCTTTATCTTATAATATAACTAAAGGTCACAGATAGGGGAAATTAATATGCATCTACGAGTAAATGGATTTACTGTATATATGAAACAGACTGCTGGAACGAGAATCCCCTAAAGTGTTTAATTAAAACGTTGCACAACAGTGCAGTGTACCAGATCATGTCCCTTATTAACTATTGCTAAATGCAGTTTATCATTTAACATAATTGCAAAGATGACCTAGATCACGATCCATACACGCGCGCACACATACACACACAAGAAAACATATACACGACTACAGACACGCATGCATGGATGTACAGACAGACACATATATATGTGTGTGTAAGTCGCCTTTTTTGGTCCCATTTCAAACTAGATTTTTCCTTTTACAATTCGACCATTTTTATATGTTTATTCAGATTGTCATTTTTCATTTTTTCCTAAAATAGCCTGACTTAAGCAGAGAACTGTAGTCAATTAAAAAATGTCTATTAAACGGGGCACTGCAAGTAGCGGTCAGATTGAATGACTTAATAGCCAATTATTAAAATCCAGAATGAAAGAGTGGCAATGGATGATGAATAAATCAAATAAAATCGCCAGGCCTTGATTACGAAAAAGGAAATTGGAGAGGTTACATATAACTGCAATGATATGAAACCAAACTTGTTACAATGCATTACCATTTTATTTTGAATATTAAATAATCGATGAATGGAAAAATTGAATTACCGTTACGTCTGCACTATGATGTTCCCTACCTGTATGAATTTCTTACAGTCACTCTTACTAGCAGTTACAATTAAGGGAGACAGGAGCCAAGTGAATGGGGGGGGGGGGGGTAAAAAAAGTTAAAAACAAATATAAATTCAACATGTTTTCGAACGTAAGAAACGAGAGAGAAAATCTGCCTGTCTGAAACAAGAGATTCTTGATTACCAAACATCAAGGACTAGACTTCGTCCCCTGTAATAGGACTTTGCGTTTCCTATTACTGACCATCAAAGATTCCTCTCGCTGGACTCAAGTTTCCCATCAACAAACTTCAAGCTTTCTTTAAGTGGACCTCAAGTTTCTCCTATTACTGAATTTCAACTTTCCAGACACTGAGCCTCAAGCTTCGAAATACATGAATTCCTGTTTACAATTATTGGACTTCATGTTATCTGTTATTGTTCCTTGACTGGACCTCTTCTTACAGGGAACCCTGAGTTTGTGTTACTGGACTTCAAAATATTCCCTCTGTGGCCAGTAAGTTATATTTACTGTTACCAGAGCTGAACAGTTCTGTTGCTGGACACCACTGGGATTTTCTGGTCTTGTTCTTAAGTGGCTGGACTTATATCATTTGCTACCGGATACTTTACTTATCCTTTAACCCTAATAATTTTCTCTTGTTAGACCTTAATCTTCCTGCGAGTAGACTTCATGTTTTTTTGTTGGGAAGCATAACGTGATTAATATTCGAAAAGTGAAAAGCATTATTACTGACACAGTTCTTCGGAGGATTCCCGATACCCGCTACCTATTTGCTATAGTCGTCTGACTTTCCAGAAGCGGTTAGAAAAATCTACAAAAAAATTTCGACTGGCATAAAGAGACTTTCCGGGAATAACAAGAACAGAAAAGTCTCTCCACCACTGCCTTCCTCCTGCAACCCTCTGAGGGAGGAAGGCGAGGGAAGAAAGGACATCAAACAAAATACCAAAACACAGCGAGATTCCTTCGAGAAGAAGACAAATTACAGCGAGGAAGAGCGCTTTTATGCCCTGCCAGAAAGGCTGACCTGATCCTCACAATAGACGAGTAATGTAGGCATTGTCACTAAGTCTTTCTGGCGTCCTGAAAAAAAAAGTACGATAAAAACTCTCTCTCTCTCTCTCTCTCTCTCTCTCTCTCTCTCTCTCTCTCTCTCTCTCTCTCTCTCTGACTACATTGCTTATCGCCACATTGTCCCAGTCAGGGCCCATCTTTATTCTTTATTCCAAAAACTCAGTAATTAAAACAGCGAATTAACCAGCCTACTTCACAAAAAAATATATAAACAAAGTAAAATAAAATAAGTAAATAAATAAAAATCTATGCCCAAGGGGTATATCTATTTCATACATATTTGGCAATTAAAAGTTCTAATATATTTTATGTCCGAGGCTCATACAGTTTCATACTTCATATATATATATATATATATATATATATATATATATATATATATATATATATATATATATATATATATAATTAAGAAAGACAGCTACAAAATTGGTGGTAGAGATCACACTGAATTCTTTCATCAAGGATCTATAGGGAACGTTTTTGAAATATGAAAAGAGATTTAATTTTCAAAGAATTTCGTTCAGTTTCCATTTAAAGCTAAAATACCGCACCACTGTTTCCAAGGGTATTTCCTCCTCTTCAGACACACGAGGATTGTCAGGCTCTTCTTCAGTAAGCTGCTTTTCGGAAATTCTCGTCACTCGTCATGAAATGAGAAACACGAGACATATTCTCAATATGATTCTCGATATCAAGTCTCCATCTCCAACACGAGAACTCCAAGGAGCTCATTCTTGTTACTCTCAATCCTCACGTCAATAGAATCTTTAGCGTTGGTTCTCATTCCCCAAGACGAGAGAACGAGGGTCAATCATTTCCATAATCCTACTCTCAACAGGTTTCTCTTCAAATATCCATTACGAGGCTCCAAAAGCCGCTCTTTTATCTTAATCACATATTGTTTCATCTTCGCCTAAAATTCTCCTCACCGAATCTCAAATAGAAATTCCCTCTTTCTTTAGAATCTCATATAGTTTTATGTTCTCCTCACATTTGTTTCTCAATAACATTTTCCTTTACTTATTTCTTCTCGTCGAGTCTGTTTCAATCAGGATCGTGAGAGAACAACATTCTCTTCAACTATTTTTCGTGATCTTGGGGGGAGGGAGGGGAGGGGGGGAAACCATCCATTCTTCTCACTCTCAGTAAGAATCATTCTCAACCCGAAAACAATGCACGTTCATTCTCATTCTCAACCATAATTGCAACAGAACCATTCGTTCCTTTTCCTCTCACTATTCACTCACCTTTCTTCGTCTTTCCTAACAATCACATTTGATATCTTTCACCAATACGGTAACACAAAAGGGGCACAGTATTCGTTCTCTCTCTCTCTCTCTCTCTCTCTCTCTCTCTCTCTCTCTCTCTCTCTCTTTCACTTTCACCTGTGCCATATGACCCTTTCTGACCCATTCTTCCCTGTTTGCACATCTATCTATCATCGCCCAGAATGGCAACTCAAATCTTCCCCGCGATGCTTCCTCACTGTGGGAAGAGATGAGGAAACAAGGGTTTCTCCTTCTTCTTCTTCTTCCTACCTTTAAAAGAATAATGGGGGTGGAGGGGAGTTCAAAGGAATTGTGATGGTTAGCTCAATCCATGATCAAGAATGGACGATTCTCTGGCGCTAGATAAATTATGAACTAGAATATTCATGAATAGTTAATGTCAAGTCTAATACGCAAATTATTCATACTCACACACCTGCTCTTATTATACTATTTATTATATATATATATATATATATATATATATATATATATATATATATATATACATATATACATATATATTCATACTCACACACCAGTATATACTTATTATACACACACATATATATATTCAATATATATATATATATATATATATATATATATTATATATATAAACGAATCCCACAGGAAAACGATAGTCAGAAATCCAAGCGCTTTCGTCTTTACTCAGACATTGTCTGAGTAAAGACGAAAGCGCTTGGATTTCTGACTATCATTTTCCTGTGGGATTCGCTTATTTATGAAGTCACGTGCATCTACAGTGATTTTTTTAAGCATATATATATATATTATATATTTATATATATAATGATATAATATATACTATATTATATATAGCCTCCTGGTTAGGGCAGATGTGTTTATCATGCATAATTTTCCTTTGGTATAAATTGTTCCGCAGGTAAAGTGAATTTAAATGTAAGGGTTAGTAAAATAAGTTACGTGTGAATTTGACACACGCATACTTCTATATATATATATATATAATATATATTATATATATATATATATATATATATATATATATATATATATATATATATATATATATATATATATATTTACATAACATACGTACAAACTTACGCACACACATAAGTGTAAACATATATATAGTATACAAAATATAATGTGTGTATGTGTATGTGTGTGTATTGGCGGTATATACGCTTATGCACCCAAAAGCTTGCGCTGACTGGCGATTGATTGCATTTGCTCATCTGTTTGCTTGCATTGTTGATAGCAGCTTGCAGCAAATACTGAGCAGAATTAATCATTGTTGCTTCGCTCGAGCATTTTTTTTTTTTCTGCACCCGACTGACGAATGGTACTGATGATCATTACTGGGATAAGTGCAGGGGAAAACACGAACGAAATAAAAAAAAAAATACAGCACTGTAGTTCATGCCAGGAGAACGAAAGCATTTGGAATGCATCGCTCAGTCCTGGAAGGGGGGGGGGGGGGTTGGTTGGGGGGGGGAGTCTAGCAAACGTTTGCCGGCAATCGATCATCAACCCCACGCAACTTTAAGAAATTGATCTCACAGCTGTCGACCGTGCGTGTGTGTGCGAGTGTTTGTGCTTGCATTTGCGTTTGTGTGTGCGTGCGCGTGTAGGGACCTGGATACCGTCAAAGCGATTGGGGGGAGGGGGGTGGGGGCAAGCGGACAGAAAGCAAGCCTTGTTTTAGACGGTGTCATTTTGCGATGGAGCCTGAATCCCTTTGGTGAAGGGCAGCGGGAAATATCATGAGCTGGAAGAGGAACTGCTCCAACTCCCACGCACTCCAGAGGGATGCTTATGCGCAGGCGCACACTCATTCACATTCAGAAGGGACCTCCCCCTCCTCCCCCACCACTCTCTCTCTCTCTCTCTCATTTCCATTACGGAATCCTCTGCTCTTCGATGATTTTCATCTCATAGCCTTTCCTCAGTCACCTTCGACTTGAAACTCCTTTGAAAAATGATTCTTCGAAAACTTCGTTTTGTCTCACAATGTTAAGTTAATTTAGCCTGAAAATCCTACAAGTGCGGCATAAAAGTCCTACAAGTGTGGCACAGAAGTCCTATAAGTGGAGCACAAAATGCCACTGAATTCATTGAGTCATAATTATAATTATTCATCGTAATTACTTCAATCTATAAGTTACGGGACGCTTGGCAGCGTCACAATGATTTATCATACAATGATCTGTTTTATCTTATAAGACAAAACACTAACGTTATGATGATATTTTATTTAGCTCATCATTACCTTTGGAATGACCGTTATCACAGTATGTCCTAGACACTTCCAATTTTGATAAAGAATTAACTTTTACGTTGCCGTTTTCCGCAAATCGTCAATGTTATAAATTTGTAATATTCTTGAATTGATTTAAAATCATTAATAAGTGGAATAACTAATAGATTACCGGTACAGCTCAAATGGTTTTCCATTCATAACCTTAGATTTCATGTAGCATACGTGTTAATAGTATTATGAGTGGTAAAGTAAGCTCTTATTAAGTATGTTTAGAATGTTGTTTTAGCTTATGATCGGATTATCCCAGATTATCTTGAATTATCTATTTTCAAACGACTTTCCCGCATTTGACCTTTTGGTCGCAGTTTTCCTTTCTTTAATTTCAATAACCTTTGAAAACTATGTTTTATTATTATTATTATTATTATTATTATTATTATTTTATTATTATTATTATTATTTATTATTATTATTATTATTATTATTATTACTTTTCAATTTTATTGAGTTTTCTTTGAATTATCATTATTATTATAATTATTATTATTCTTTTTTTTGGGGGGTCTATCACAGTCCTCCAATTCGACTAGGTGGTATTTATAGTGTGGGGTTCCGGGTTGCATCCTGCCTCCTTAGGAGTCCATCATTTTTCTTACTATGTGCGCCGTTTCTAGGATCACACTCTTCTGCATGAGTTCTGGAGCTACTTCAGCCTCTAGTTTTTCCAGATTCCTTCTCAGGGATCTTGGGATCGTGCCTAGTGTTCCTATGTTTATGGGCACAATTTACACTGACATATCCCATATCCTTCTTATTTCCATTTTCAGGTCATAATATTTATCCATTTTTTCCCTCTCTTTCTCTTCAACTCTGGTGTCCCATGGTATTGCGACATCAATGAGTGATACTTTCGTCTTGATTTTGTCATTCAACGTCACGTCTGGGCTATTTGATTGAATCACCCTATTTGTTCTGATACCATAGTCCCAGAGGATCTTTGCCTGATCGTTTTCTATGACTCCTTCAGGTTGGTGTTCGTACCACTTATTACTGCAAGGTAGCTGATATTTCTTGCACAGGCTACAGTGGAGGGCTTTTGGCACTGAATCATGCCTCTTTTTGTACTGGTTCTGTACAAGTGCCGGACATTCGCTTGCTATGCGGTTTATGGTTTCACTTCCTACATATGGGAGAGATGTTATTTCTATCTATCGTTCTTTGAACATATCTGGTTCTTAGGGCCTGATCTTGTGCCGCTGTATCATTTTTCCTTCAGTTTCCTTCCTTCTTTAGCTCTCCCCTCTGTAGCCATTGCCATGTGTCATCGCTGGCTAGTTCTTCTTTAGTCTGTCTCATGTATTGTCCGTGCATTGGTTTTGTTGTGCCAGGTCCTCTGTCTGCTTGTCATTCTCCTATCTAATATTTCTGGGTCTTCGTCTACTTTTATCAGTCCTTCTTCCATGCACTCTTAATTATATTATTATTATTTATTATTATTATTATTATATTATATTATTATTATTCAGTAGATAACCCCTATTCGTATGGAACAAGCCCACAACAGGGGCCACTGACTTGAAATTCAAGCTA
>NC_087207.1:67105355-67115355 GCF_015104395.2 Macrobrachium nipponense
TAAAACATAAAAAACAAAATAAATGACTTAATGAATGAATAAATGCATTAATTAACATAACCTATGACTATCCAACCACCCGTTCACCCAACCCCCCAACCCCCTCCCCCGCAATCGGAAAAGAAACAAACCCATTGCAGAGGAGGGGACGAGTTTGAAAAAAAAAAAAATTTTGGCTGGTCCCTTTCCATATCAAATCTGCGACATAATTAAGACCAGATGTGGGAGTTAATCTTGTTTAGTGTGTTTTCTCTCGCTTCTGCTTTATTGGTTCTCTCTCTCTCTCTCTCTCTCTCTCTCTCTCTCTCTCTCTCTCTCTCTCTCTGGCGAAATTCAGTCATCCCTCTGGGGCTTTGCTTATATTGATCTGAGTAACTATGACCGCCCACAGTAAACTCCTCGAAGGGCTTCGTGATATGCAACGTTAACAACAGAATACTAATACCTGTATCCTAACTGATCAATTAATTGCTTTCGCAAGCTGGCGTCACAGCAGCATGTGAGAGCCTTCTACAAATGATCTTGAACATTACTTGAATTCATCGCTAACGTCTTGTTTGTTTGTTTGTATGGTGTTTTTATGTTGCATGGAACCAGTGGTTATTCAACAACGGGACCAACGGTTTTACGTGACTTCCGAACCACGTCGAGAGTGAACTTCTATCACCAGAAATACACATCTCTGACCCCTCAGTGGAATGTCCGAGAATCGAACTCGCGGCCACCGAGGTGGCAGGCCAAGACCATACCGACCACGTCCCTCGGCCATCGCTAACGTCTTGAGCTGTTTATATTCATCAGGCACTAACATGGTGGAACAATATATAAGGCAGTTAAAAGAATTCGCGTACAATAAGGTGACAGCTATATCTAATCTCGTCATTATTTGAAAGGGATTACTGACCTCTTCTTTACATTATAAAAAACACCTATGCACAACGAGAACTTATATTATAAAACGAGACTAAGATACGAGAACCTAACAGGATGGAAAATTACATAAAACTGACGATTTTGTTATAGGAAAATAGAACAAGAAAGATTTAAATTGGAACAGAAGTAATTTTCTCAATAAATCACGGGAGACAGTTAGTATTCTTTGGCATCGCTATGCCTACCTTTTACAGAGCTCCATTTAGGCATAGCCTAAATTAGATAAGATATATGAACCAAACACTCACTCACAAAATACACTCAATAATTCACACACACACACACACAAACACACACAGAGGACACCTACTAACGGCTTCCAGACCTCCAGAAGAATTGGGGCAAGTAATTCCTTTCTGGTCGTAATAGGGATGGATATAAATCCTCCTTATCACTCTTTCTCTTCCATTTTTTATTATCATTTTTCCCTTCTGACGGAGGAGAAAGAATAGGGAGGAGGAGGAGGAGGAGGAGTAAAGAGAGCGGGTGGCGCATCCAAGCCACAATAGGTAATAATAGAATTTTACTGCGAGCGTCTTATTAGTGGGGAAGGGTGTAAAACTTTTATACTATATATATATATATATATATATATATATATATATATATATATATAATATATATGTGTGTGTGTGTGTGTGTGTGTGTGTGTGTGTGTTTGTGTGCGTGTATTTGGGTGTGTATGTGAGTGCGTGCGTGCGCTTGTTTGTTTACTAACCCAGAGTTCCGTCCAGGTGAGAAGGAAAAATCCTTCGGTTGTCTCCTGGTAAAATTCCTCATTAACCGAAGCAAGCAGTGAAAATAATAATGGTTAATACACTGTTCTGGATCACAGCTAAGGTTGGGAAGGGACTACGAATATTTAAACATCAGCCCGAAAGAATTGCTGAAAACTGGGAGGCTGACACTTAGTAAGTAATGCATAAACTTATATCCTCTTGCGGTGGCGGTGTGGTTTAAGGCTTCACTGTTTGTCCTGAGTATGTTGGTTCGAAGGTTCGCGCCCGTGAGCCGACAAATTTTTTATCGACTAAAAAATTCCCCTTCGGCTAACATATGTAAAAATATATTAATTCCGAGGTAGAGAGAATTAGATACTAAAGGACATTTGTAGTTAGATGTATGTACACACATACACACACACACACACACATATATATATATATGTATATATATACATGCATACATAGTACACACATACACGCACAAAAGAAATATCATCCCAGAGGATAAAGAATATATAAACTATATTGAGTCGAGGACCTTCCAAAGACTCAAGGACTGCCTTCCCTTTCTGGTCGACTGCTTCCATTACATTTATGAGAAAGTGATACACAAGACTCCTCTCCCGAAATTGCAACTTTTAAATGACAAGGGCCAAGAAGAAGAAGAAGATGAAGAAGGAGACGAAGAAGAAGAAGGAGGAGAAGTAGAAGAATACAAAGAAGAAGGAGAAGAAGAAGAAGAGGAAGAAGAAGGAGAAGACGAAGAAGAAGGAGAAGAAGACGAAGAAGAAGAAGAAGAAGAAGGAGAAGAAGAAGACGAAGACGAAGACGAAGACGAAGACGAAGAAGAAGAAGAAGAAGAAGAAGAAGACGAAGACGAAGAAGAAGAAGAAGAAGAAAGAGTGAACAAGGAAGTGAAAGGCAGAACATCGAAGCGAAGTGATTTTTGTTGGAGAGATGGGAAAGATGTCCTATAAGAAGGTGATTCGAAAAATGAGCAAAACGAATATAAATATATATTATATATATATATATATAATAATATATATATATATTATATATATATATATATATATCAATAAGTCAGAATGAGAAAGGACATAAAGAACGCAAACCTGAATAGTTTTAGTCAACAATTAAATTAGCCTTTTAGATCATTCATTAACAATAGCCTAATGAACAAAAGCCAAAATGTATTATGACTGCCTATAAAAAGTGCAGTTGTGTATACGTTTGAAAATGATATTAATGAGAAATCGTTCATTTCAAAGAATTTTCTGTACGAATTCTCAGTAAAGCAAATCTTCGTCAAAATTTCACGCAAAATAGATCGTAAAAATATATCGTTACTTTTCACATGTAAATGAAACAAATTTCTCACGAACAGAAAAGACAAAAGTACTTACTGATTGTAGCCAAACACCTCTGTTATCACGGGACTGCCGAAGAAAAGACTAAAATCTTCATTAGACTAAAAAATTCTCGTCCTGAAAAAGTTGACGTGACAAGTAAGACCTAAGGTCTGTCAGGTGATACTTCTTCGGGAGACACCCGAAAACAAGATAGTTCTTGACTCAATATTGAAACATCGAAGAAGCCCTAAAGAAAGGATAACATCCCAAAACGCACACACACACACACACACAAACACACACACACACACTTACACACACACACACACACACACATATATATAAATATATATAATATATATATATATATATATATATATATATATTATATATATATAAAGGTTTTTTAGCATCACGTTTATATACTTCGTGATCAAGTTATTTTTATATATATATATTATATATATATATATATATATATATATATATATAGTATATGTATATATATGTATATGTATATATATATATATATATATATTTATATATATATATATAAATTTGTGCCAATCTTAGTCTTTATTATAAGAACATTAAAAAAACTTACATCTCACGTGTGAAAAGAAAGTTAGCGCACTCATATCATCCTCATTATCAAATGGTAATACGGTGATTCTCCTCCTCCTCTTCCTCCTCCTCCTCCTCCTCCTCCTCCTTTCTCCTAGCCCTAGTGATGCCAGGTCCGAGAAAATAAGACAGCGAGTTCCAGAAAATAAGATGGGACAGCAGCCTCCTTCTTCCCTTATTTCCCGTCATCTGCTCCTCTCGGATCTCCTCCGGGGGACGGAAATACGATTTTACAACTGCTTGGCTTCACGAGAGGTCTGGTTCATTGTACCCTGGATGGCTCGGTCCGCGGCGTGCTTCATTTCCATTCGAAATGTCACTTGCGTGGAAATGAGAGACAGACGGGGCGAGCAGGCGTTCGAATTGGAAATGATAGTCCCCGTGAGATGCCCGTAGAGTTTTTCGGTGGGAGTCATTTCGGAAGACCGTGGGCGTAAAACTGCCGCAGAGTTTTCTGTTTCGCTCGCGCTTATTCCGTAATGGCTGTGAAATTACCCACGAGTTGAACGAGCCTCGTTATTTCACAATAGTCCTTGAGTGATTGCCGTAGGTCTCTTGGAGGAAATAGCTGGAATGTGGAGCTTCTTATACCACGTATCATTTCAATTTGACTACGAGTACCTACAGCTTATCAAAATCTACATTGGTTTTTGACTACGAGTACCAAAATCTTATCAAAATCTATGTTGGTTGTGTAACTGACGAGGTGTCACAGATAAAACAACAATTGTCAATTAACTTGGAGCATTAATTAATGGCGAATTAAGATTGAAAGTAACACCGAGGATCTGGAATTCTTGAATAAATGTTGGCATCAAATCACTTGTATTTCATAAATGGTACAAAGTTGCCAGAGATTCAGCCGTCTCTCATACTCGCTCCTATTTGTGAAATTAAAAGTGATAAGCCACAAGGCTGAAAACATTCTTCTTGTAAATCATTATCCTTCTTCCAATAAGAGCTACATCATTACTAGTGGAGGTGCTACTTATTGTGATTACGATTTACAAAACTGACACATGTGCGGGATTGAAAGTTACACGACACAGATGTGGAATTGTAGCAAATAAAAGAAAAATGGGACCAGTGCCATACGTGGCACTGTGACAGGTATGAACGTTCTGTAAATGTAACGGATACTGGTTACAATTTACAACTGTGCTCTGGGTTGCAGTTTTACCAAATTCCTTAACATTTATTATAATAAACCTTCAGTTTAACCAAATATCAGCGTAGCGCTTTACATTTAGCAACAGGGGTGCCGAAGTAAATGTACTATAATTTGATCCGGCAAATCAAATGCGCAAAGTCCACCAAGGAGCTTCTATCTCTCTGGAAAAAATAAATATATATATATATATACTATATATATATATATATATATATATATATATATATATATATATATATATATTCTGTGTATCTGTGTTCAGGAGCGCGTAATTTATGCATATCTTTACATGTGCATACAGATATGCAATTTCTTTTGGAACAAATCATTACCATAAAACCATATTTCTTGTAGGTGAGGTGAGAGAGAGAGAGAGAGAGAGAGAGAGAGAGAGAGAGAGAGAGAGAGAGAGAGAGAGAGAGAGAGAGAGAGAGAGAGCATCAATAGATATTATGAATAACACACAGAGTACTTGGAAGCAAGTGAACGACTTAGACAACTAATAACTTAGCCAGACACATGCATCGATTTCAGTTCATACAAACTAGAGATATAAAACTGCATTATGGCATCGTCTAGTTGTAGTGGTTATAAAAGCCATAGTAGAGTGAGGGGGAGGAGGAGGAGGGGTGAGACGGTTTGAGATACAACCACATATTTCCGATGAAGAGCACATACAAACATTATTCCACCTTTTATTGACATCTTTCACTTTTAATCTCTCTTTGTACCACTAATGGAGACGGGTCTCAACTCATCTCCGAGATTTTGAGAGCCACTGTTGCCCATCCTCTCCCCCCCCCCCCCCCCCCGCATCCCTCCTTCTCGCCAAATGGAGGAGAAATTGAACTATGAGTCTTAAAAAATAACACTGCTGAAGGTCCTTTTGCAACGCACGTCAGATGTAATTCGGTCCGATCGAGTCTTTAAGGCAATGGTACATATATTATTTTCATTAAGAATAAAAAGTTAGAAAAAGAATGGACAAGACAAAGTGAGGACGTGAGGACGAGTCGCCGAGGGTGTGTGGGTATGTGTGTGTGTGTGTGTGGGGGGGGGGGGAGCCATGTGCGGGGGTGGGGAGTTGGAGTTTAAATGATTGCCATAACAGCACATGGAAAGGGAAGGGTGGAAATAGGAAAACGACTAACAATTAGTGTTGCTAAAAGAGGCCAAAGACGCAAGTTTATTCGACAAAAAAAAAAAAAAAAAAAAAAAAATTACAGGAATTAAACAAACAGAAATCACCTTGAATCACTAACTTCCCAGGGCAGAAATCACCTTGAATAATACCCCCATTTACACCACCAATGAAAAATGGAAAGCGCACGTCCGGAGGATTCACATGAAACGACGGTGAATTCGCCTCAGTTCCGCGACGAAATGCATAAAACCGGTGCCCATTTATAGAGAGCGACCCTTAATCATCTGTCGGCGCCATAACAGAGGCAGAGGGCCACTTACCGTCAGCTGGCACTGCTCGAAAAGGCCGAGAGAATTGCCCTTTGCCCTATTCGCTTCGTCCCTTCCTCCGTTCGCTGGGTATCTCTTTAATTTTAATAATAATAATAATAATAATATAATAATAATAATAATAATAATAATATTCGGATAAGTCATTTTGGTGTTTGTTGTTATTGCTTATACAATTCTCTCTCTCTCTCTCTCTCTCTCTCTCTCTCTCTCTCTCTCTCTCTTCTCTCTCCTCTCTCTCCAAAGCAATAGTAGTAATAATAATAATAATAATAATAATAATAATAATAATAATAATAATAATAATAATAATAATAATAATAAAAAGATTCTCTCTACTTGGAAAAATTGAATCAATGAAAAACAAATGAACCGAGTTATAAATAACAGCCAAATGATACCATGGCTAAATATGAAGAGAGAGGAATAAATAAACTTTCTTTGAAAAATCCCTGAAAGTCCCGTAATCAGTGATTAGTATAATTCTCTCTACCTAAAAATAAAATAAAACGGATAAATAAATCACCAGGTACATAACGAAATACATAATGAAACGACAATAAGCGAATACAGTCCAAATGAGCAGCTTTATGGTCAACGCCGTAAAAAAAAAAAAAAAAAAAAAAAAAACACGAAAGGAAAATTTCAGTCAGAATTAAGCTTGACTTCGTGGTGGATGTCATAAACCCATATCTTTTTTTTATCACCTTGACTCCACCTTTCCTTTTTGAAAGCGAAATGCCTGTGGCGTAGCTTGAGTTAGTAATATTGGATTGGCGGAGAGAGTGAATTTGATGATTGGATGAAAGACCGGGCCACAATGAAAAAAAGTTCTGCGACAAAAGAGAATCGAAGCTGAAATGAATGAAGGACTCGTGGAACATACAGAGAAGGAGAGAGAGAGAGAGAGAGAGAGAGAGAGAGAGAGAGAAAGTAACTACATTTAAAGTGGAACTGTTAACGAGCAACTTTTTCCTGATTCGTGTTTCAATTCACTTTCTTTTTTTATTTGATCAATTACTCTCTACGCTGTCCATTCAAGTCCTAGGTGTCAATGACCCAGACGAACAGACAAACCCATAAGAACGTGTGCTGGAGGAGAAGAACGTACGGATAAATGGAACGTCTTGTATAATGACCTGTCCGCACTAGCCGGAATGTCCGTCGGTCACTTAAAGCTCTTTTATATTTTCTTCCGCTTCGGAAGCAGTGTTACCAGACAATCGCATCGTTCTGGCTCCATACGCGGTCGGTCAGTGTAGTGGAGCGGGTTATGGGAACATTGTTTGCCCGTCGGGCAGTTCCCGTTCGTGTGGACAGGGTGCAGAATACAGATTGAAAAAATTGAAATGATTCACTTGGAACGAAAATTACGAAAACGTAACAGATAAAAGAATGCAAAAAGTACAAATTCAACACAAGCAGTGTTACCATTACGCCAAACGTATCTATTTATGTAAGGGACAGATTCTCTTGATATATTTCTTACGAGAAAAATCATAATTCTTCAGCATGCGAGAAATACGTTACATGGTCCAGTGGGCTGAAAGTTTATCGACCTGTGCTTTACAGCACCAGATTTAATACTACTCAGTTTGCTATGAGTTTTATTTTGGCTACACCTTAAAATGTGGAATGGCTTCCCTAGTGGGGCTATGGAGTCTTCTCGTCTCCAAATGTTAAGGCGGGGAATAAAGTCATTCCAGCTCTCTGCTGACGGCTCTGGAAGCCAGGTGTATGGGTCGTACTATGATAGTAAATGGCACAACAAACATTCCGATATGAAACTATATTAAATAAAATCCAGTGAGAATGAAAATGTAATTTAGAAAAAAAAAAATTAAATCAAAACCCTCCTCCTTTGACATGGCATCCACAAATAAGCGTTTTAAAAATCCCTCGAGACTTACATAACTACATTACACACACACAAAAAACACACATACATGCACACATACACACACACACACACACACACACCCACCCACATATATATATATATATATATATCATATATATATATATATATATATATATATATATATATATATATATATATATTATTTCAAAAACAAAAAACTTGCAAGAAGAGTATCTTCCTTGCATCTCTAAAGGTTATAGAACTGGCAGTTTTCTTAGACGTCTTTTTAGAGTCTTTTTAATTTTCTTCCTTTATTGCTGTTTTTTTAGTCTTCTTCCTCTTTCTTCTTCTCGTCCACTAATTGGTGGAGTCTTTGCCCACAACGTTTCCTTGTTATACTGTAGTTCACAGAGCTCTGTATAAACCCGGAAGTCACGTGTAATAAATAAATAAATAATATATATATGTGTGTGTATAAATATACTTCATATGGCTAGATTACTAACGAATAAAAGCTTTGACAAAGTGTGGCTGTATAGTTTCTTCCCTTCTCTTCCTACAAAGCGAGAGAGTAGAGCGGAGAAGGAGAGAGCGAGAGAATGAGGGAGGATTTGAAGAGGATTGGACAGGAGATAGAGAGAGAGAGAGAGAGAGAGAGAAGCGCAGGGCATCTTTTTCTCTCCTCGGACATAAAAGGAGTAGCAGCCGAGGACAAAAGAGTCCAAAACTCATCCGTGAAAAAAAAAAAGACCATTCAACGAGTATTACTATACAACAGAAGAACGAATAAAAGAACATGAAAGGTATATATATATATAAAAAAGACTTGTTTTCCATTTGCTTTTTTTTTATTATTTCTACTTCAATTACCAAGGCGACGGGGATTGTCTGAGAGACGCCTCTTCCTTCTCTCTCTCTCTCTCTCTCTCTCTCTCTCTCTTCACACACACACAAACACTCATACACAAATACAATACAAAAGGGACGACGATCTATTATTTCTCTTTTTTTCACACAGATTGTTTCTCTTGTTGAGCTCCATCACGAGTGCGTGCGTCTCTTGGTTGTTCTTGTCGCTTCTATTGTTTTCCCTCAGACTTCTTTTTATATATATATATTTCAAATACGTTCTGTTAGTTTTTGTCGAACACCCCCCCCCCCCCCCCCCCCCCCGGCTTTTGTGCGTGTGTGTCTGGAAAGACGTTCGAAACGACCTGTCACTTTGATTGTCGGAATCCCTTTATTGGGGCAGTTAAGAAACTGGAAAACATCCCTTATTGATATAAGTAATGTCATCTAAATTGCACAAAACTAAATTTGTTACCTAACACATTTCTCCAGAAATATATAAAATTGTCTCACCCTTTACAGATATAAAACTCTATTAATTTCAGTTGCTATAAACATTTGAAAAAAGGTTCTTCAGAAGATACCAATCTACCAAGGCATCTTGATTCAAAGACCTATGGGACGACGATATCCTCACGTCCTTAACTAGCCCAGGCCTGTTGAAGATAAGGCAAAGAGGCGGGGGGGGGGGGGGGGGAGAGTTAAGAAGGGGTGGAATCGGATCCTACAGGAGTCTAATCAAGCAGGCAGTAATAATAAAGAGTTAAGTTTTTCATTTTATTTTGACATTATAACACCCGGAACTGAAACCTTTTAATCCATAGTAAGAAATACTTCAACAACTACTCTCTCTCTCTCTCTCTCTCTCTCTCTCTCTCTCTCTCTCTCTCCAAAAAGAAAAAAATGCATTCGAGAATATAAGGGGGAAATTCATTTTCGGATTCGAAATGACCAAGAAGAAACAAGATTAAAAAAAAAAAAAAAAAAAAAAAAAAAAAAAAAAAAAAAAAAC
>NC_087207.1:67117855-67130355 GCF_015104395.2 Macrobrachium nipponense
CCGGTTTACTATATGAACATATGAAACCATTACAAAAGGTGAATTTTATAAAGTGCTACAGAAGACAATAATGGAAAACACACACACACACACACACACACACACACACACACACACACACACACACACACACCACACACATATATATATATATATATATATATATATATACATGTTTAAAACCTTATAAGTGCTCAACTATATGAATAATTCATTTGATGAGTTTACGTATTACACAGGTAAGAAAGTTAAGTACACCAGGAGAAAAAAAGTTTATAAATACAAACTTAAATAGAAGACAAGACCAAGAAAACACCTGGCACTTAAAAATAAAAATAAGAAAGGATGAGCTTTCATATTCGCAGAACAAACGGGAAACAAACGTTCAATCTCTGGCAACAACCTTTTCATTCCGGCTGTACAATTAATAGCGGCAATGTTTCTTCAAAAACGTAATTAGCTGCTCGGCCAGACGTGGTATTTTGGAGAGCAGGGGAGGGGGGGGGGGTTATATTAACTCGGAAAATGGGAGCAAGAAAAAAAAGGAGAATTAAAAGTGAAAGGAAAATAAATAAAAAGGTAACAGGACTGTATACCATAATTTTCATTACCGGAAGGAATGAGGAAGCGGTGCATAGATATATATATATATATATATATATATATATATATATATATATATATATATATATATATATTATGATATATACATATGTATACACACATATTTGTACTATATATACACATATTATCTTATATATATATATATATATATATTGTATGTATGTATGTATGTATGTATGTATGTATGTATGTATCTATACGTATCTATGTAGGTATGTGTGTGTGTGAGTGTAAAACTACCTTTCCTCTGCTTGAGTAGTAGAACTACTCAGATGAGGAACTCTCCTCCGCGACCGAGAGTTCTTGCACATTTACATCCAACAATCCACAATTATAGACTTTTCCATCAGAAATGTGATTCGCACACATAGATAACTGGCATAAGCCTTAAAAAAAAAAAAAAGTTCCGAATTCGACATAACTCTACAGTATTGCCGTAAAGATTTGACCGTGTTTCTCCACGACTTATTAAAATGGTAAAACCCAACCAAATACAAGTCGGAACTGAAACTGGAAGAGAGAAAAAATATCCTAAACGTCGATTGGTCTGTCTTCCCCCTACAGGCTCTATTTGACGGACGCCGCCACCACGGTAACCTGGGGGTGCGCAATGATAATATAAGGAGGGGGGGACAGGGGGATTAGACCCCCTTTTTTTTTACCTTATTCCACCCCAAGAGCTGTGTCCGAGTGTTACCTAATGGAGCGCGGGGTTAGAGGCTTAAAGCTGGAATCCCTGATCGAGTCTTTTTCTCTCTCGTCTTTGTTGTCGTCGTGGGTATATGTTGGAACCCTCTCCAATATGAAATAATAATAATAACTTATTAATTATTATTATTATTATTATTATTATTATTATTATTATTATTATTATTATTATTATTATTGCTGAAGATGAACTCTATTCATATGGAACAAGCCCCAAAAAGGGGCCAATGACTTGAAATTCAAGCTTCGAAAGAATGTGGTGTTGATCTGGAAGGAAGTCACAGAAGGTAATAAATGCAGAAAGGAGAGATCAGTTACTAGAAAAAAAAATTTAATAAAAAAATAAAATAATAAAAATGTGAGTAAACAATAAAAGGAGAATTGCTTTAGGGTACTAATGCATCGCATCTACGCTTGAACATTAGGGGTTCTAGTTACAAAATATCCCATAGAATTAAAAAAAAGTTATTCGATTCGTTCCTATATAACCACCACATTGAATGGCCTCTATTTGGTTGGAAAGAAGTTCGCGTTATTTTCTCAGACACCAAAACTGGGATCAAATGTCCTAACCTAACCAGGGTAAAAGCTTTGTTAGAAACACGACAGAAATTTTAAGTGCCAACGGTAGGGGCTACCTTATGATTCTTGTCGCACCCAGACTTGAGGAAATATTTTTAAAAAAGCGCAAAACTGAAGGGAAAGACTCCCACTACAGCCTCAGATAAAGGAAGAAGGAAGAGAATTCCAAATTTTGACTTGAGGAAAAAAAAATCGCAATGAGGGGAAAGAATCCCACACGAGCCTGAGATAAAGGAAGAAGGAAGAGAATTCCAAATTTTGACTCTAGGAAACATTTCCAAAAAGCGAAGAACTGAGGGGAAAGAATCCCACACGGGCCTGAGATAAAGGAAGAAGGGAGAGAATTCCAAATTTTGGCAACATGGGCCAAATTAGTTTGATCCAGAAGATAATCATTTTTTTTTTTATATTAGCGTGCTCGAACAATTAATGTGGATGGATTCATGTGAAGGCATATATGCTTTTGCGATTAAACAGACGCTCAATTAGTCTTTCGGGATTAAGCCGGATTAGGGATTATCTACTTGGATTTGAGAATTGATCTTATTTGTGAATAAACTTTTGTTTCTCACATTACCGTTATTCAACTATGTGGAGGAGACTCTTCTACCTTATAATGCAATTAAGAAAAATATGTTAGCACTTATTAATTTTTAAATAATACAATGACCAGCTGTAGAATATATAAAAGGAGAGAGAGAGAGAGAGAGAGAGAGAGAGGAGAGAGAAGAGAGAGAGAGCGTCTTTATCTTTCTTGTTCGGTTTTCATAGAAAGCGAGGGGGGGGGGGGGTTGGAGGTGGGGGGGATGGGGGTGGGGGGAATTTTCCATTCTAAAGGATGAGATAAGACGGAGCGATCCTACGAGAATCCATAGCTTAGCCTTATCTCAATGAGAATGCTGACTCGCTATCCCCCTCGGGGGACCCATCCCGTGTCCAGCGGCATTCGTAAAAGGATGGCGGTTTGCGGCTGACAGACGATTCTGAAGGAAGTTGACCATTGAAATTTGGTCGCGTGCGCCACCATTATATATAATAATAATAATAATAAGGCCGAGAGATAACTTGGAAGCGATAATGAACAATTCAAAGCACTGTCATTTGCAATGGAGTCCCCATAGACATGTACGACTTAGCACTTAGCAGATATACGGCGTTTTGTATGGGATATTCGTTAAGTGGAATGTTATCAAAAAGTACAAAACAATTTTTTCTTAATTTATTAAGAGGCAACTGGGTTACCCCAAAGAGGTGCTTTTCATTGCATAGAAGTTATGTAAATGGTTAGTTCGTATTTTCCGAGTAAAGCAACATCAGTATAGCGTAAGAACTGTTCAGTCTTCAAATACTATGTTCTTTCATAAAATGAAATTTGATCATCACATTGACTGGCAGAAATGCAGATCGACAATTACTTGTTTGTTTGTTTGTATGGTGTTTTAACGTTGCATGGAACCAGTGGTTATTCAGCAACGGTACCAACGGCTTTACGTGACTTCCGAACCACGTCGAGACTGAACGTCTATCACCAGAAATACACATCTCTGACCCCTCAGTGGAATGCCCGAGAATCGAACTAAGAACCGAGGTGGCAGGCAAAGACCATACCAACCACGCCTCCACGGAGTTAAGAAGACGGTGCTTGTCGTATTACAGGTGTATCGTGACACAGATGAAACAGCTGTGATCAGCCTTCCAAAATCTGATACGAACAGACGAAGTGATTACAAAACCGTCTATAGAAAAATATAGACAGTCTTGTAATCAGTTATTCTGTTCGAATCAGATTTTGGCTTTAATTCCGCGACTAATTCACACACCACTACAGACAGACATACACACAGAAGGGCGGATAGTGGAACCAAGCAAGAGAGAGAAAACAGAGAAGACAGACACTCTGGCAGACTTAACGTCGAGTTAATAAAAGCAAAGGATACTACAAAGATGATAAAAGACCGACAATCATGAGTAGAGACTTCAAGGTCAACCGAAATTCGGCAGCTAACGCCCGCAGCCCCCTGCCCCACAAAAAGACAAAGAAAAGAAGAGGAAGAAAAAAAAACTTTTCCAGCCTTACAAAGTTCAGGTCATTTAAAAACAGTTACGTTATGACAGATCTGACTTACTAAACCAGATAATGTATTTTCGCCCCTGCGGGGATAAAGTATTATCGGGGTAAGACTTACGGTCTAACTTGTTTCAGAAAAACGACCAGTGGCCGCCTGAGAGAGAGAGAGAGAGAGAGAGAGAGAGAGAGAGAGAGAGAGAGAGAGAGAGAGAGAGAGTAAACGGGGAAACTATGTTGGGGTTATTAAGAATGCTTTCGTTGTAATTGGCTCTTAGGGAATTCCTCGCTTTATCTTTTTCTTTCTTCCTGTGTCATCTCTGTTTCGAGGAATGATTCCCGTTGCCCTTCAATTTCTCTTTAAACTTCTCTTGCCATTTCCCATTTTCCCTTCACTCTTCATTATTGCTCATTCTGAAGACCTTCTCACAGCCTTTTCCCTTCACTCCTTATTATTTCTTATTCTGAAGATCTTTTCTTATCCGTTGCCTATTCTCCCTTTGCTCCTTCTTTCTTATTCTTATTTATTCTTCTTTATCATTTTTTTTACTACTGAGGGAATTCTGTCCCCTTGAGAAGAGCATATTAGAGGTGACTTCGCTTTACAGTATGCATGTATGAATGTGTGTCATTACGTATCGATGTATCAATATTTCATTCCCCAGAACTCTTCGTGCAAACATATCCTTGCTTGATAATTCCCGAACTTTAACTAATTTAACTAATCCGGCTGCGTGTTTTTAAAAGCTCGGTTTTATGGGCTAAATCAATCCTTCCCATCGAAAGACAACCATTTTACAACCTTTTACGAATGCTGTAGAATGAAAGTATTTATTACGAATGCTGTAGAATAAAAGTTTTTATTGCAAATGCTGTAGAATGAAAGTATCTATTACGAATGCTGTAGAACGAAAGTATTTATTACGAATGCTGTAGAATGAAAGTATTTATTACGAATGCTGAAGAACGAAAGTATTTATTACGAATGCTGTAGAATGAAAGTATTTATTACGAATGCTGTAGAACGAAAGTATTTATTACGAATGCTGTAGAATGAAAGTATTTATTACGAATGCTGTAGAATGAAAGTATTTATTACGAATGCTGAAGAACGAAAGTATTTATTACGAATACTGTAGAATGAAAGTATTTATTACGAATGCTGTAGAATGAAAGCATTTATTACGAATGCTGAAGAACGAAAGTATTTATTACGAATGCTGTAGAATGAAAGCATTTATTACGAATGCTGAAGAACGAAAGTATTTATTACGAATGCTGTAGAATGGAAGTATTTATTACGAATGCTGAAGAACGAAAGTATTTATTACGAATGCTGTAGAATGAAAGTATTTATTACGAATGCTGTAGAATGAAAGCATTTATTACGAATGCTGTAGAATGAAAGCATTTATTACGAATGCTGAAGAACGAAAGTATTTATTACGAATGCTGTAGAATGAAAGCATTTATTACGAATGCTGAAGAACGAAAGTATTTATTACGAATGCTGTAGAATGAAAGTTTTTATTGCGAATGCTGTAGAATGAAAGTCTTTTATTGCAAAGCTGTTGAATGAAAGTCTTTATTGTAAATGCTGTAGAATACAAGTATTTATTACGAATGCTGTGGAACGAAAGTATTTATCAAGAATGCTGTAGAATTAAAGTCTTTATTGCAAATGCTGTAGAATGCAAGTATTTATTACGAATGGTGTGGAACAAAAGTATTTATTACAAATGCTGTGGAATGAAAGTCTTGAAATCATCATTTAACTGGATCTAGATTACAATGGTACGCGACGCTTGAAGTAATTAAATCTTCCAGACTCACCTTTTTCGCAAACGTCATAAAGGAAAATTATATTAAATTCATGGGTAGAAACTGATTTGATATATATATATATATATATATATATATATATATATATATATATATTGATATATATATATATATATATATATATATATATATATATATATATATAATATATATCTGTGTGTTAGTAAGAGATGAACCCTATACATATGGAACAAACCCACCACATTAGGCACTAACTTGAAATTCGAGCTTCCAAAGAATAAGGAGCTCACGAGGAAGTAAGAGAATGTAAAGGGAAATACAGAAAGAAGAAGAGATCTCACTCACTACAGAGAAAAATTAAATAAATGAACTAATAAATATATGAAAATGTATTAAAATGCAAGAAGAACTCTCTCTCTCTCTCTCTCTCTCTCTCTCTCTCTCTCTCTCTCTCTCTCTCTCTGATCTCTCTCTCTCGTTCTCAATGTGAACTTCTAGTTTTACAAGCTTTACAATGCCTCGGTGTCTGAATTCAAAACCATCTCTCTCTCTCTCTCCTCTCTCTCTCTCTCTCTGTGTGTGTGTGTGTGTGTGTGTGTGTGTGTGTGTGTGTGTGTGTGTGCGCGCGCCTGCCTAGAAACATCTATATTTTATCTATTTTTTCCAGTTTTACAACGTCACTGTGTCTCTGAATTCAAAGACATCTGAAAATAAAACTAGCCCAACATTTCTCTCTCTCTCTCTCTCTCTCTCTCTCTATTTCTGCTAGCTTTCCCGTTCAGTTACGGTTGACTAAGCCCGAAATATCCCGGGAGAGATTCATTCATTCCTGCTGACGTCAAGACACGTTGGCGATTTGACGGAGGATGACAACCTTGGAAATTATTGAAAAAGGGACATTCCCCTCCGGAGAGAGAGAGAGAGAGAGAGAGAGAGAGAGAGAGAGAGAGCTGACATGTATTTAGGGATACGTGCCCTTTCGTTTAGGCTATTAGCCATAATCACAATAACATCGAATGACAAGAGACTAATCCGCTAGGCCTAACCAATTAGGACACAAGGCCATTTCCAGGCGGACTTCACGTCATCTCATATTGAGACGGTACATCATGATAATATCTAAGTTTTCCCTCTGATAAGCTCCAGGAAGGAGCTAAATTATGCTCCAGTGGGGGAAATATGTTATGCCACAGAAAGGATCTATGCTGGGAGCTGAACTGTGCCCCGCAATGGTATGAGACACATATATGGTATGCTCCAAAACCATACCGATCACGCCACTGAGGCGCTTCCTTATCTGCAAGAGAATTTTGACATTTCAAGAGGCAGTGCTCTCGATCAGATCTTCAAATGAAACTACGGACCTTTTACTTTGTAATAACTCACAGTAGTTAATCTAGATGAAAATAAGTGAGAATCATTCATTGTCGTACATTTATACGATATGAAGAATACTGAGGTCTGGTGAATGTGTTCTATGTCCTGGTTCGCAAAATCATGACAACTTATTTCATGAAATAATAAATTGCTCTATTTTATTTTACTCTATAAAATCATTCATTATATAAAATAATTTTAAAATAATAAATTGTTTAAAAATAATTTGTATTATAAAATAAATTGTATAGAAATAAATTTAATAAAATAATTTCTTTAAAAAATATATGTATTTTACAAAACAATAATATAAAATAGTAAACCGTTCTAGTTAAAAAAAAACTGATGAATATTAAAGTTTTCAAAAAAGAAAAAAAGAGAAAATGGATTCAATCACTCATGCTTTCAGTCTGAAAGTGAGATTGCCTCTGAGTAAATTTTCCCCTGAATTATCCGGAATAATGCTCTATTCAGAAAAATAACTTTTCTTTTCCCTTTCTTTTCCAGGTAAGCCTAAATTACAGTGCAGACATTCATTTGCCACTAGTAATGTAAGTATTGTGTTACGCTTAATCTCAATAATTTTCCTCTATTATGCTAAATCCGTCGGTGGAATACTTGATGGTTTCCATATTTTGATGCAGTTGTAAACTATATATATATATATATATTATATATATATATATATATATATATATATATATACACATACATATATATATGTATATATATATATATATATATATATATATTATATATATATATATATATATATGCACATTCTAACTCCAAGACTTTCATTTTTTCTCTTTGAATGTACTATGTTTGAGTAGTCGGTTGTAACAGATAAATGGTCTTGTCCACGATCCGCATTGTTGCAGATTGATTGTAAATTGTTGCAGATGCAGATCCGATTGCACATTATGTTTGCAGATCGATTGTACCTAGTTGCGGATCGATTGCACATTGTTGCAGATCGATTGTACCTAGTTGCAGATCGATTGTACCCTTGTTGCAGATCGATTGTACCTTGTTGCAGATCGATTGCACCTTGTTGCAGATACATGGTAAGTCTTTTTGAAAGGGTTGGTTGCAATCGTTTCCCACCAAGGAATCTTCTTTACTTTTTCTTTTGCCGCGACTGTTTATGAATTATGCAAAATACTAAACCCGAATGTTTATAATTATATATATATATATATATATATATATATATATATATATATATATATATTACATAAATGTATGAGCGTTGGTTAGTCCCACAGGGGAAAAGAAGAGCTGAAATTCCTTTTAACTCAACAATGTCGGCCTCCACTGGCCGTTTTCGAAAGCTGTTTATTAAATGTATATATAATATATTTATGCGGACATATATATGTGTATATATGTATATAAATATCTTTATCTATCTATCTATCTATTTACAGCGTATTTTATACATACATATATATATATATATATATATATATATATATGTGTGTGTGTGTGTGTATGAAAAAGTATCTTATATGCATACCTACATGCATGTAGGTATTCATATACCGGCACGGCGAAGTTGCGCCAAAGTGTTTCCCGGTCTCCATCCACTCTTTAAACCCGGCCGTGTCAGCAGCTGGGGCTGTTCATATTCGCCCACTCTCATTTTCGACGCCCAAAAGGATCTCGTTCGTCCTCTCCATCTTGCTCTACTCGAAGCTTCAAGCATATCAAGATCAAGGAGAGAGAGAGAGAGAGCCCGCTACACCTCCTTCCCTCTCCTACCCAAATAATACACCTTTTTGCCCCTCATCCACCTCCCACTACCATTAACGTGCGCATGGAATACCCCGAACACGCCTCCCCTCGCCCAGCCACAACTCCCCCCCCCCCCCCCCCCCTCAAAAAAAAAAAAAAAAAAAAAAAAAAAAAAAAAAAAAAAACCCTTTTCTTCTCTCCTAACAAGTCAACTTCGAACATACCCGTGGGCTGGGACGAGAGAGAGAGAGAGAGAGAGAGAGAGAGAGAGAGAGAGAGAGAGAGAGAGAGAGATGGAAATATTTCCTGAAGTTTAGATTGAAAACGACCTCATGTTTTATGAAACGTCTTGTTTAGGTTGTGGGGAGTGGGGAGGAGGGGGAGTAAGGAGTAAACTTCCACATTGTTCTTGTCGAGGTTTATAAGGGGCAGGCAAGGTCTGAACTTCTCCCTCCCTCCCTCCTTCCCCTTCTTCCCCTCCTCCCCCTACTAATACTTCCCCTTACATATTCTTCTCTCTCTCGTCCTCTTCCGGAAGTAAAATAATAGTGTTTCCACCTATCCAAAAGCAACCGAACTCCAAACCTCCTCCTCCTCCTCCTCCAACAACACTCCCGTCTATTTCCTCCAACCTCCCTTGGCCGTTGAAATACAGGTAGTTTGTACTCCCTCTTCGAGAGGAAATCCAACATCGATTTTCTCCTTAATGGAAGTAAACTGCTTCTCTCTCTCTCTCTCTCTCTCTCTCTCTCTCTCTCTCTCTCTCTCTCTCTCTCTCTCTCCTGAAACATGACCATTTATTTTGTGACTTTTATACCAACCGTAAACTAATTATGAAAGGATTGCCTTTTTTAGATCACACAATATTTCATAACGAAACTGCTTTTTTTTTTCTACAACATATGTTGGAATATGCTAATATGACAGAAATAAATGAGTAGAAAACTATATTATTAATTAATTAAATCATTTATCAATGAGAGCCACTCCTGTCTGTCATTTTGAACAACATAGTTCAGTTAAACATTTCGTGGAACATATCCATAATTCAGTTATACATTTCGTGGGAAATATCCACAGTTCAGTTATACATTTCGTGGGGAATATCCACAGTTCAGTTAAACATTTCGTGGGACATATCAATAGTTCAATTATACATTTCGTGGGAAATATCCACAGTTCAGTTATACATTTCGTGGGGAATATCCACAGTTCAGTTATACATTTCGTTGGGAATATCCACAGTTCAGTTATACATTTCGTGGGGAATATCCACAGTTCAGTTATGCATTTCGTGGGAAATATCCCCAGTTCAGTTATACATTTTGTGGGGAATATCCACAGTTCAGTTATACATTTCGTGGGAAATATCCCCAGTTCACTTATACATTTCGTGGGAAATATCCCCAGTTCAGTTATACATTTCGTGGGGAATATCTATAGTTCAGTTACTTATTTCGTGGGAAATATCCCCAGTTCAGTAATACACTTCGTGGGAAATATCCACAGTTCAATTATACATTTCGTGGGAAATATCTACAGTTCGGTTATACCTTTCGTGGGAAATATCCACATTTCAGTTATACATTTCGTGGGAAATATCTACAGTTCAGTTATACATTTCATGGGAAATATCCACATTTCAGTTATACATTTCGTGGGAAATATCTACAGTTCGGTTATACCTTTCGTGGGAAATATCCCCAGTTCAGTTATACATTTCGTGGGAAATATCCACAGTTCGGTTATACCTTTCGTGGGAAATATCCCCAGTTCAGTTATACATTTCGTGGGAAATATCCACAGTTCGGTTATACCTTTCGTGGGAAATATCCACAGTTCAATTATACATTTCGTGGGAAATATCTACAGTTCAGTTATACATTTCATGGGAAATATCCACAGTTCAGTTATACATTTCGTGGGAAATATCTACAGTTCGGTTATACCTTTCATGGGAAATATTCCACGTAAGTTATACTTTAGTGGGAAAATTTCCCCATACAGTTTCAGTTATACATTTCATGGGAAATATCCACAGTTCAGTTATACATTTCGTGGGAAATATCCACAGTTCAATTATACATTTCGTGGAAATATTCCACAGTTTCAGTTATACTTTATGGGAAATCTCCACAGTTGGTTATACATTTCGTGGGAAATAATCCACAGTTCAGTTATCACTTTCGTGGGAAAATATCCCCAGTTCAGTTATTATTTCATTTGGGTAAATCCACAGTTCAGTTTTTATCCCTTTTCGTGGGAAATATCCCCAGTTCAGTTATACTATTTCGTGGGAAATATCCACAGTTCAGTTATACATTTAGTGGGAAATATCCCCAGTTCAGTTATATATTTCAAATAATTTCCACAGTTCAGTTTACATTTATTGTAAATATCCAACAGTTAGTTATCATTTCATTGGAATATCCCAGTTTCAATTATACATTTCGTGGGAATATCTACAGTTCAGTTTACTTTAGTGGGAAATATCCACAGTTCAGTTATACATTTCGATGAGGAAATAGCCACATTCATATACATTTCGTGGGAAATATCCACGTTCAGTTATACATTAGTGGGAATATCCACAGTTCATTATACATGCGTGGAAATATCCACATTTCAGTTATACATTTCGTGGGAATATCCCAAGTGCGTTATATATTTCAATGGAAATATCCACAGTTCAGTTATACATTTAGTGGGAAATATCCACAGTTCAGTTATACATTTCGTGGGAAATATCCACAGTTCAGTTATACATTTCGTGGGAAATATCCCCAGTGCAGTTATATATTTCATGGGAAATATCCACAGGTTCGTTATCATTTAGTGGGAAATTATCCACCAGTATCAGGTTATCATTTCGTGGTGAAATATCTCACACAGTTCAGTTTATACATTTAGTGGGAAAATATCCCCAGTCAGTTATATAACTTTCATGGGAAATTTACCTACAGTTCAGTTATACATTTCGTGGGAAATATCCACAGTTCAATTATACATTTCGTGAGATATCCGCACAGTGGCAGTTATACATTTCCGTGGGAAATATCCCCAAGTGCAGTATAACATTTCGTTAAGGTGAATATCTACATGCTCACAGTTAATAACATTTCATAGGGATATCCACTAGTTCAGTTATACTATTTTAGAGGGAAATATCCACAGTTCAGTTATACATTTCGTGGGAAATATCTACAGTTCAGTTATACATTTCATGGGAAATATCCACAGTTCAGTTATACATTTAGTGGGAAATATCCACAGTTCAGTTATACATTTCGTGGGAAATATCCCCAGTGCAGTTATACATTTGTGAGGATATCCCCAGTCAGTTATACATTTCTTGGGAAATATCCCCCAGGAAGGTTATATATTTCATGGGAAATATCCACAGCTCAGTTATACATTTCGTGGGAAATATCCCCAGTTCAGTTATACATTTCTTGGGAAATATCCCCAGTGCAGTTATATATTTCATGGGAAATATCCACAGTTCAGTTATACATTTAGTGGGAAATATCCACAGTTCAGTTATACATTTCGTGGGAAATATCCACAGTTCAGTTATACATTTCGTGGGAAATATCCACAGTTC
>NC_087207.1:67137855-67150355 GCF_015104395.2 Macrobrachium nipponense
CTTCAGCTGCGCGGTTGATGTGAATCTACTCTAGCTAGCACTCTGATGCTATTTGGATGGGTGTAATACATGCCGCGGCTTGCTCTGGAAGAGGCTGGAATCAGTGGGTCCTGCTGGCTGGAATCATGGAAGGCAGCCCTTCCAGCGGCGTGAGAAATGAGGCGTTGGTAGACCGCAGAGTTTGAAGCCGTGGATAAGGCGAGCGGGGTGGCGTAAAATTAGAACCGGCCCCTTGAAATTTATGGCACGTAACAAGGTGGTCGAGAATAACTGCTGCCGATTTTATGAAGAGAAGAAAAATTACGTACATAGAGGGTCTGCATGAAAATCTTGAGAGAAAGAGAGAGCGAGATGAAAATGTTGAGAGAGAGAGAGAGAGAGAGAGAGAGAGAGAGAGAGAGAGAGAGAGAGAGAGAAAATGTTGGGGTCAAAAGAGAGAGAGAGGAAATTGTTGGCGTCCAAGGAGTGAGTTAGATTGAAAATCTTGAGAGAGAGAGAGAGAGAGAGAGAGAGAGAGAGAGAGAGAGAGAGAGAGAGAGAGAGAGAGAGAGATTAACTTGACAGTTTTTCAAAATTCTAATTACCTAATTACCGCGATCAACCAATGGCGGATAGGAAAGCTTTGGTAGGCGACCTCCTTACTTTGGACAGGAAATTGATGCTAACCTGGAAATTTTATTCATTTATTTATTTATTTTGTAATAACAGCTTAACGAGACGATATCCCAATAAAAAGACTGAAGTACAAAGGAATAAGTAATGGGCTTATTCAAAGACTTAGAAAAGACATAACATCCTAAAAATATTTGCAAAAGACCTCAGAGGGAAAGAAATCCTTGGAGACAGGAATGTAAGGATGACATAGCAGGTCATGAAGGAAGGTATATGGAAAAACATTTATTTTACTATATAAACATCAAAGCATTAGGGATTAACATCCTGAAAGTATAAGAAGCATTTCACCATAGGGGGAATTGATGTAACACTGCGGTAATAGCCTTCTATGGAACAAAATACAGTATTTAGTCCATAGGCCAAGCGCTGGATCCTATGAGGGCATTCAGCGCTCAAATTGAATTTGGCAGTAAAATTTTGAAAGGTGCAACAGAAAGACAACCTCAAAGCAGTTGCGCTACGAATCAGTTGTTAGGAGTGTGTGGAAAGGAAGATGAAAGAAAGAGAATATGAAAGGAGATACAGTAAAAGGAATGAAAAGAGTTGCAGCTAGGGGCCGAAGGGACGCTGCAAAGTACCTTAAGCAATGCGGTGCACTGACGGTACTACATCTCTACGGAAATGATCCTGCTATGGAAAACTGAATAAATTTAGGGTGCAAGACTGTGAGAAACTGAAATACCCAAAGCCTTGGAGATTGTTAAGAGAAGGCGAGAGATTAAAATATAGTATTAAGGGAAGCGAGGAAAATAGAACGGAAGAAATAATCACGTGAAACTTAAAGATAGAGACGTGAGATTGAAAAATATTACGAAGAGAGCATGGGAAAACCTTGTGGCAGAAAAATGAAGAGGAACGAAAATGAAATTCGCAGGTAGTGATGAATCGAGTCTAGACGAGGCAATGGAGAAAATATTATTATTATTATTATTATTATTATTATTATTATTATTATTATTATTATTATTATTATTATTTTTTTTGGTCTATCACAGTCCTCCAATTCGACTGGGTGGTATTTACAGTGTAGGGTTCCGGGTTACATCCTGCCTCCTTAGGAATCCATCACTTTTCTTACTATGTGCGCCGTTTCTAGGATCACATAGTAATAATTTTAGTGTGATCCCAGAATTATTATTATTATTATTATTATTATTATTATTATTATTATTATTATTATTATTATTATTATTCACAAGATGAAACCTATTCATACGGAACAAGCCCACAGAGACCACTGACTTGAAATTCAAGCTTCCAAAGAATATGAAGGGATTCATTGCCAAGAAGTGAGAGGAGGTAAAGGGAAATGCAGGAAGAAGAGACTTCGCTTTAAAAAAAATCAATTAATTAATTAATACATCAATAGAGGTAAAAATTTTATTAAATGCAAGGAGAACATTATCACGACAATAATACACTGCACCTTGGATTCAACGTATGAAGTTCATATTGTTGAGGGTGCCGGAATATATATATATACTATATATATATATATATATATATATATATTATATATATATATATACATATATATATATAGATATATATATATACAGTATAGTATATAGATATATATATACATATATATATATATACATATATATATATATAATATATATATATATATATATATATATATTATATATATAAGCAAAACCCAGAAATTCGAATTTAATTCGAAAATCGTGACGCACGTCATGTCACCAGCCACACGAGAGAGCGGCACAAAGGGTCACAAAGGGTCAAAATCGGGACAATGACGGAGAGGCGAACGTCGATGGAATGCATTTGAAGATGAGGGACCGGAGACGAAAAATAACGTCAAAAATATAAGAAAAGACGACAAAAGATACGACGCCGGAACGAAGAGAGAGTAAGAGAGAGAATAAAAAGCAAAAAAAAAGGAAGATGCAAAGAAAAAATGAGGAGATAAAAATGGAAAATGAAAAGGTGAGGCCAAATATTTTGAACAGTGAATGCGCGCTTGCAATGGAACGAGAGAAGAAGAGAAATTTGAGAAAGTCTGGAAAATCTGGAAAGTCGAACGTTTCGGAGAGGACCGGAAATGAAAGACACTCAGCGTAATGGCCCAAAATGTTGAAAGCACCGGGTCCTGCTGGACAGGTGCAAGCGAGTAGAAGTGGAAAAATGAGGTGGTAGACAAACTGAGTAGCCCTATGTGTTCAGAAATGAAAAAACAAGGCAGTCCTAATGTGTATTACTGGTCCCGAAATAAACTTTGGAAGTATCATCACAGCTTCTGGAGTTCCGTCCAAATATCAAACGTCCAGTTTTGACAAATATCAAACGTCCAGTTTTGAACAGACTGAAGTTAAAATTTATCGTGAAGAATAAATTAACAATTTCTGAGACAAACAGATTAAACATTTATTTAGTCTGAAAGAACGTTAAAAGACAATTGAATAACGAGGAGGATGTCCATAATAAAAAAAAAATAGCGAGGACGGTATTAATAACGCAGTCAGTTAGATCTCTAATAACATGACAGGAGGAGGATGTCCATAATTAAGAGTGGCGAGGCCGGTATTAATAACGCAGTAAGATCTTTAATAATAAAATAGCAGGTCAACCAAAAAAAATAATAAAGAGCATCCAATTGGGCCATAAGTGAAAAAAAAATGGAAAATAACAATATAAATCTTCGACACTGGCTCATATTCCCTTTCCCAAGATGAACTGCAGTGTTACCACTCCGCAAACATTATTCCATTGTGATAACTTGGTGATCGTTGTACAAATAGGCAGACTACGACAGCGGAGGCCACGAGTATGACTCGAGTACGGGAAACGAGCAAGGAAGGTTATGAATTAAACAGACACACAGACTTGGCTTGGTGTCTGAGTTGGGAACTAGAGGAGAGAAAGTTACTTGGCTATTGACACGACCCTTGCTTTTTTTTTTTTTTTTTTTTTTTTTTTTTTTTTTTTTTTTTGTTTTTTTTTTTTTTTTTTTTTTTTTTTTTTTTTTTTTTGGGGGGGGGGGGGGGGGGAGGGGGAGCCCGGCATCTGAGAGAAGGCGAATGTAGCTTGTAAAATGGAGCATGTAGCAGAAACCTCAAGGAGGAAATGAGCTTTGGACAGCTGCTGTATGATTTACCTGCAACTACAAAGAACAGACAAAAAGGCATCCAGACGCCAATACTGTTTCAATGAAGTTTGCTTGAGAGAGGGGTCTTCTTCCGAACTAATAATAATAATAATAATAATAATAATAATAATAATAATAATAATAATAACAACAACAACAATAATAACCTTACTATACTATAATGAGCGTATGTCTCCTCCCGCCCCTCTGTCATTCAATCACGCCAAACGGGCTGGTCCGATGGGCATGAAACTTGGTAGGGTCATAATGGGGACCCCTAAGATGGTTTATAATGGGATTTCATCATACCCTCTCCACCCCCTCCCTCCGAAGGGGGTAGGGGTGAGAAGGGATTCCCTAAAACAGAGCTGGTTTTACCCCTGAAGGGGGGCTGGTTACGCCCGTAGACTTAGGTATTTTACGAATTTATCTTACATAATTTCTGTATACATATGACTTATTAGTTGGGAAAGAATACTATAGGGTGAACATCAATGACATAATAGTTGAAAAAACACTAGCGAGTCACTTATATGAAGCAGTAGGTGAATATGCTTTTTGTAAGGATTGGTAAATTGCTAATAATAATAATAATAATAATAATAATAATAATAATAATAATAATAATAATAATAAAAGGAAAGGGGGTCTTCTCCCGAAATAATAATAATAATAATAACAATAAGCAATAAACAAAACAATAACTTGAAAGCACTTCGAGAGCGCATGCGTCACCGACAGATTCATTATACAACAATCCGGAGAGCACAAAAACGAAACTTGCCGGATTTATCTCAAAATCTCATCAAGGCCTTCTTGGGCCATGGCGCACTCCACGCATTTTTTTTATTGAACTTCATCGATTATATCTCTTTTAAACATCCTGTGGACAAACAAACGATATAACGACCAACGTGACAGGGATGAATACAAAATCTCCGTCTAACTTTTTTTTGCGGAGATAAAACATCCACGAAACTAAACTTTGCATTAAAGAACAGGTTGTAAAAAAGAAGAACTCATAATAAAGAGTGGTATAATGCTTAGAATAAATGCTACATAAAGTAAACATGACAGTGATGGTAAAAATCTCAAAAGAAATGGGAATGATGACAACTTTATAGCGAACATATTGTAATGAAAATGACATAGAACAAATGCTCCTTACGAGTAACATAACAGTGATGATAAAAATCTCAAAAGAAATGGGAATGATGATAACTTTATAGCGAACATATTGTAATGAAAATGACATAGAATAAAAGCTACTTAAAGTAACATAACAGTGATGGTAAAAATCGCAAAAGAAATAGGTATGATAACTTGATAGCAAACATATTGTAACTAAAATGAAATTTGTAAGAACACTGAAAGATACCGGGAATATGAAAAGAGAACACGGCACTCCTGCATAATATTCACATCGTATATAACGCACTCTACATCCTACCGGGCATTGTGCATTGTATTGTTAAATACTTCATACCGTAATGAGATGCATATCGTGATCTAATTAAATGCTACAATGAGCAATGCGGCGTGAAGTAGCTTTCTAGAATTAAAAAGCTTGTTGAAGCTAAATATTCTAATGATTAACAATATGTCCGTGAGGCCACTCCATCTTCAAATGCTTAGGACACTGATGCGAGAGAAATTAGGTCACAATAAACTTTCTCTCTCTCTCTCTCTCTCTTCTCTCTCTCTCAACTACATATCAACACTACAGCCTAAATAATATGTTTTACTTTCTCTTTCTCTTTCACTCCCTTAAACCACATTTCTATACTCCATGCTATAAGTTTCTCTCTCTCTCTCTCTCTCTCTCTCTCTCTCTCTCTCTCTCTCTCTCTCTCTCTCTCTCTCTCCTTAAACGGCATAACTATACTACATACTATCTCTCTCACTCTCTCTAAAAACGCATTCCTACACTACGGCCTACTACATATTTTACTCTCTCTTTCTCTTTCTCTCTCTCTCTCTGTCATTCGTACACACAAAACCATTAATTCGATTTCCCTCCCCACCCTCCCCCCCCTGTTTATTTTCTCTCGAAATGTTGGAAAAAAGAAAGTGGGGCGGGACATTTTCCATCCTCTTTTCTTCCCCATAACAATCGTCAATGGAACAATGGAAGGTGTTGTAATATCAGTGATTGTGTGGCCGGCCGGATCTCCTCCTCTGGGAAGGGGGGGGGGGGGGGGGGGGGGGGGGGGGGGGGGGGACTCGCGCCTTCACAAGGAGCCTGAACAACTTCATTAAATAGTGAGAGAGAGAGAGACAGAGAGAGAGAGAGAGAGAGAGAGAGAGAGAGAGAGAGAGAGAGAGAGATATGTGGGTAAGGAATGGGAAAATATATTTGGTGGTTGAATATTGCGGAGGGTAGAGAGAGAGAGAGAGAGAGTGGATTGAAAAATAACAATATTTCAGGAAGGAGAGAGAGAGAGAGAGAGAGAGAGAGAGAGTGGATTGAAGAATACCAAGATTTCAGGAAGGAGAGAGACAGAGAGAGAGAGAGAGAGAGTAAAGCATGGAAAAACATATTTGGTGGGTGAATATTGCAAAGAGAGAGAGAGAGAGAGAGAGAGAGAGAGAGAGAGAGAGGAGAGGGGGGGGGGGGAGAGAGGGGGAAAAAGGGGAAACATAGGAAGTGAGTTGAAAAATAACAACCAGATTTCACACATAGAGAGAAAGAGAGAGCGAGATTTAAATGCACAGATTTACGTTGAAAGGGTTCTTCCTGAGAGAGAGAGAGAGAGAGGAGAGCAGAGAGAACGAGAGGAGAAGCTAGGATAGAGAGATATTTAAATGCACAGATTTATGCTAAAAGGGTTCTTCCTGTACTTTTAGACCCCGGCGACAAGTCACGACGTTGCTAAAAGTTACGCAATATTTTAAGTCCTCTTTTCTTCTTCTTCTTCTCTTCTTCTTCTTCTTCTTCTTAAAATTAATTTTTTTGTTTAATGTGCATGATTCCTCCTAAGTCGATATTTCGAAAAAAAAACCTCAGTTGTTTGTTGAATTATTAAGATTAAATACATACACTTTTATCGGATATTTCTTTTTATCTTAGATGTAAATACAAAGGTATCCAGCCTATATATGTGACACTTGAAAATTTTTATATACATCCATACATATGTATATACCTGGGTGTAATGTTTACCATCCCTTCCAGCATACAACGCACACTGATTCTCATATCATAGCAATCAACGAATGCATTGAAGTGTTCTGCTTTCAGAAATCAACATCTAATAACATCCTACGACAACAAATTTTTTGCAACATGCACACGCAACTGAACTTCACACATCGAACCATTCATTGCAGAAACGCTGACATTTTTCTCTGCCAAATTCCAAACCTGCACATCATCGTCTTCATCAACATCAACGTCAACAAAAAACATTGCTGGGACGTCTTCTCTCTTCTCTTCTTCTTCTTCTTCTTTTTTATCATCGTCATCGTCTTCGTCTTCTTCAATCATATGCTCGGAACTCTAGTCCTGGAGATGGCCTCAAACGCATCGTGTATGAATTCCTCCTGACGATCATCCCAAGGCGACTGGCTATAGGCTGCTGCTGCCTCTGACCTATTACTGCGTTGCAAACATTGCTATTTCTGGAATGATCACCCCTGGAATGGTAATGCCGTAAGGCCGTCAAGTACACACGAGGCTGAACATAGCTACGCATTATTTCAGATTTCGGAGACAAAACAAAGGTGGAGTGACTTTGCGAAGGATTGACAGAGGGATGTTATTAACTTAATCCCCTCTTGGATGAGATCAGCTGTTCGTCAAATAATAATCTAAAAGCTTAAGAACTTAAACTGCGTTTTTCGCCTGGTGGTGGCCTCAGCCACGGCCTATAAAAATCTTAGCCGCGGACCAAGACACTCGGCCAAATTGCGGTGGTGGCATGTGTTGTTGGTACCTACAGCTCTGCCAGACGCACGATCGTGAAAGACTTTAACCTTTAAAAAATACAAACTACTGAAAAAATACAAATTACTGAGGCTAGAGGGTTGCAATATAGTATGGTTGATGATTGGAGAGTGGACGATCGACATAATAATTTGCAGCCCTCTAGCCTCAGTTGTTTTGAAGATCTGAGGGCGGACGGACAAACAAAGCCGGCACAATAGTTTCTTTTACAGAAAACGAGAAAGGAAGGTAAAGAGTTGAAACTTCCAAAGGATAGAGTGAGTTGTGGTAACGTATCGTCACGAAGCCCCGAGAACAGTCCCAAATTAATATCTACTGAAAACACACAGGACTTATGGAAGTCCACGTTGAAAGATGGTTTGTTTGCTTGTTTGTATGGTGTTTTTACGCTGCATGGAACCACTGGTTATCCAGCAATGGGACCCACGGCTTTTCTTGACTTCCGAACCACGTCGAGAGCGAACTTCTATCACCAAAAGTACACGTCTCTGACTCCTCGATGGAATGCCCGAGAATTGAAATCACAGCCACCAAGGTGGCAGGCCAAGACCAACCTGACCACGCCACTGAGGCACAGATGCGATACCATCAAACTCATCAGAAACAATTGGTATCTGACTTGTACTCAAAAGGCCGAATTTTGTGAAAGCTTATGGACGTGGGGCAAAACATGCCCTTAAGTTACACCATCCGAAAATCTCATGAGTTAACCACAGGACTCCTTTAAGAGGAGGAGATGATATAAGCGCAGGCAGGATACGAGTTTCCCAGTGAATACTGCTCAAAGGAAACCATCAACATGAACGGAGAGAACGGGATTTTTCTGAACTAGCTAACTAACGTTGTCTGTGTATTTTTTCAGACGTTTGTTAACCCGCTACTCTGCTATAGTAGATTCACATCACCGTGCATTTGATGTCTAGCCCAGTCCATTACGACGCTCCTGATTGGTTGTTGAGAAGCCAATGACAGGGCTGGAAATTCTCACTCTCTCTCGAGAGTTCACATAGGCAGGATGTACGTTCCACCTTTCCTGAGGGATACTTTTGAAAGACATACCCCTCAATAAAGATGGGACATACATCCTGCCTATATGAACTCTCGAGAGAGACTGAGAGTTTCCAGCCCTGTCATTGGCTTCTCAATAACCAATCAGGAGCGTCGTAAGGGACTGGCCTAGGCATCAGATGCACGGGTGATGTGAATCTACCATAGCAACTGAGAGATTTAAGTAAACGACAGAAACCATTGCTACAAAACGACAGAGAGAGAGAGAGAGAGAGAGAGAGGGGTTCTCTGCAAAACATATTTACGTCACAGTTTACAAAACGCAAGAAAGAAAAGGATAAACAGGAAAGAGTAAAGACAACAACAGCGACCTGAGAGAGAGAGAGAGAGAGAGAGAGAGAGAAAGTGGTGGGCGGAGGAAACCCAATTAAGAGATGCCAAAATGAGAACGCTTCCAGGAATTGGATAATTGTTTGCATCGAACGACGCGACGAAGGATTCACTGATAGATTGATTTCTAGGCTCTCTCTGGCGACGCAACGACGAGAAGAAAGTCGTCGGCAAGAACGTCTAAGGGGCTCCTTGATCTTGAGAACTTCCGAGAAGTAGTCGTCGCGTATTTTGATAAACAATTGCTGCTGGAAGTTGTTGATCAGTCTTACGAGGTTGGAGTTGTTGTTGTTGTCATCAACAACAACAACATTCAGTACTGTAGATTCCCCTACTTGTTGTAGCATTACTGTCTAGTATAAGAACAGTCGCTGCAGAACATTCGCAATGGCTCACATGCTCGTAAGTATATATATATATATATATATATATATATATATATATATATATATATATATATATATATATATATATATATATATATAAATTTAAATATATTACATTATATTATATTTTTTTACTAATATCTGACTACATACTGTTTGTTCATTTTCAATTCACTTCAGTTATATCCTTATAGGTGTCCTTCCACTATATTCAAAGTGCCTTTCATTTCCATTTTTTTCTCCTACACTGTGCTGTTGTAAGTCTAAACTATCTATGCTTAAGCATTTTTCCTATACTATGCTGTTCCAAGTCTCACTTACTACTACCAAACATATGTGTATAGGAATTATGTATGAAAATTCGTACAATAAATAAGTCTACGGGCATAACCAGCCTCGTTTCACGGACAGAACCAGCTCCGTTTCAAGGAATTCCTTCTTACCCCCAACCCCTTCGGAGGGTCGGGGAGGTACGATGAAACCCCATTATAAACCATCTTACGAACCCCACTATAACCCTGCCAAGTTTCATGCCCATCGGAACAGCCGTTTGGCCGTGATTGAATGACAGACGGACGGACAGACATTACCCACATTATAGTAAAATTACAGTAAGATATTACTTAAGCATTTTTCCTACACTACGCTGTTCCAAGTCTCAATTATTACTATACTACTCAAGCTATTTTACCCATATTATGCTGCTCCAAGTCTTCTATATTATAGCTACTATATTACTTATACATTTTTACCCAAACTATGCTCTTCTGAGTTACACGCATTGATAATAAAGTATTTATTTTCGGATTTCCTTATGACGTCAAAGTTTCCCAATCCCCCCCCCCCCACAAAAACCTCCCTTTGCAACATTTCTATTTCATCAATATTTTCGCTGATCACTAAACAGCGCGAAACAACTTTTAACCCTGAAATTAGCTTCGCGTTTCAGCGAGAAAAGGAAGTTTGTTCATTTTCTTGTGAGAGTGAAGTCATTAAAACTTTCTTATTTTACGCTTTCTTTTCTCTCTTTTTTTGGGGGGAGGGGGCGGGGGAGGGGGTGGGGGGCTATTTTTCAATTTTCTCGTTTTATTTGCATTTTTCTCGCCTCGTTTCAGCTCTTGTTGCTACCACGGGCGTCATATGTTTTTGGCAAAACGTTTAAGCAAAAACATTTTCGTAACTCAGTTTTATATATGAGTATGTATATATATATATATATATATATATATATATATATATATATATATATATATTCATACATACATATTTACAAAGCTATATTTGCGACGTTTTGGAACCTTGCCCCATTAACACACATATAAAAAAAAATAAATAAATAAATTTCCAACAATAAAAACGACTCATCCTAAAATAAAAATCAGCATACCATCACAAGAAAAAATATGGAAGACACAAAACGCAAAGGAAATGACCTAATCGAGAAAAGGGAAGAAGAGGAAGAAGAAGAAGAGTGACTGGAACAGAAAAAAAGAGGTCCCGAACACGAAAGGTCAATCCAGGTCAAGAGGGGTAACCGTGAGGTCACAGGTCACGTGCTGGGCCACTTGGCTGTTTTCTCTCTATGAAATCGTTTATATAGAGAAGTTAGCATTTAGACCCATATAACTGAATTAAGAAAAAATAAATATCTATATAACGTTATATAAAATATGCTGCTTAAATTGTTATTTAATTTTTTGATGATGAACAAGTATTTACTTTATTGAATAAATTTTTATTTTTCTCAATCAAAATCTATGGGTTTCATTCCTAACTTTTCTCTATTAACGATTTTCTGGCCGTTTCAAATTGGATTAAGAAAAAATAATTATTAATATAACGTTATATAAAATATGCGGCTTAAATTGTCATTTAATTTTTTTATGATCAACAAGTATTTGTTACGTTATTGTATAAATTTGTATTTTTCTCAATGAAAATCTATGGGCCTCAATGCTAACTTTCCTCTATCAACGATCTTCTGGCCGTTTCAAATTCGGCAACATTCGTTTCTTACGGGGGTAAAAAATACAAGTGGCCCCCACCCCCCCAGGGAGCGGAGGTGGGGATTGCGTCACACTTTGGTACTCTATTTTGGAATTGCCGTTTTTACGAAGAGCGATTTGAAACCAGAAAACTAGTTTGACAACGCCAAGCTGTTAAGGGGGAAGACGACCATGTAAAGGTTTTCAAATTATTTATTTTATTTATTTTTACATTAAAATTTCATTCCTTTGTGCGTTACCGAATGCTGGACTATCGAGAGGCCCCAACATAAATTCCCAAATAACATCTGGGACACGGAAATAAATAGACCAAACTAGATGTCCAAAAGGAGACTCAATTTGTCTTTGAACTTCGAACAGGAGCCGATAGTCAAGGGATTACCTGTAGTTCATTTACGGCCGGACAGTGCTGTCGTGTTCGTTGTTTTAACCTGAATATCTAACGCTGTCTTGTGTATAAAAGGTACTCTGGCAAAGATGACTGTTTTTCTGTATTACTTTACTACCAATGAGCCTTTATAAATGATTTAGGGGAAAACCTCAATGGGTTAAAAGTTTTGAACGAGGTACTGGTGTAAAAATATTACCATTGCGAAACGCGAATCAGACAGACGGAAGAGAAAAAATCCTATGGGTATACGAAGTATTCAATTTAAAAGTTGAAACTGCAAAAACTATAAAAATGAGTATAAATACTCTATGAATATGTATTATATGTATATATTATATACCTATATGAGTCATATCACACTACCGTGATTCATATACATATATCGAGCTACAAATGTCCTTTAATATCTAATTCACCCTACCTCGGAATTAATATATTTTCATATGTGTTAACCGAAGGGGAATTTTTTAGTCGATAAGAAATTTCTTATCGACTAAGAAATACCCCTTCGGTTATAATATATGAAAATATACCAATTCCGATGTGGAGCGAATCAGATAATAAAGGACATATGTAGCTCGATGTA
>NC_087207.1:67155355-67162855 GCF_015104395.2 Macrobrachium nipponense
AAGTAAATTTCATCACTGGCGAAAATAATTACTTATCGATCAATTTACGATTCGTTGGTTTCTGTAATCAGTTTAGATAATCGATCCATAATGCACAGATGCCCGTAATAACGTTTGAAATTAATTATCGATCAATTCATAATAAAGAGGTGAATTGAATCGCGTTTTAAAAATCCTTAGTTATCAACCAATCATTTACGATACCGCGTTTATATTAATGCAAATAAATAGTAAAATTCCAAAGGAAAATAGGATGGATTATTCCAACTTAAAGTTCGACTGACAATTCCATCCGTAAATATTCGTAGCAATCAATATATATATGTATGTATGTATGTATGTATGTATGTATGTATGTATCTATGTATGTATGTATGTATGTATATGTATGTATAAACACAACAGGCAGCATCTCGTGAAAATATGTGCGTTTCGGCAAGATGAATTAGTGTCTCGCAGTTATTTTTATCTTTGTACCAAAAGGAGTTTCTGGGCAACGTCATTCCCAAGAACTCAAACGGGGCCATTTTGAGAAGAGGCTTGAAAGGTGAAAATTGACTTCACTTTCAAGCTTTATTGTTTATTTGTTTGGATGGTGCTTTTACGTTGCATGGGACCAGTGGTTATTCAGCAACGGGACCAACGGCTTTACGTGACTTCCGAACCACGTCGAGAGTGAACTTCTATCACCAGAAATACACATCTCTGACCCCTCAATGGAATGCCCGAGAATCGAACTCGCTCCCACCGATGTGGCAGGTCAAGACCATACCAACCACGCCACTGAGGCGCACTTCAAGCTTTATTATGAAGGTATGACTTGCAAGCTTCCAAGAACTTATCTACATATGTTAGGTCAGGTCTTGTCAAGAAGTAAGCTGCCCAATACATTTTAGGCCAATTACGAAATAAAATTTGTTATTGCGTAGTTGAATCTGACATTTAATACGCTAGGTTAGGTTGGGCTAGATTTTTAAAAAAATACGAGTTCACCAATAGATTTAATTTTATTTCGGCAGTGAATATTAAAGATAAAAAAAATAATTCTTAGAGGCTGCAATCTTATTAAGGCTAAGGAATCTTTTTGTAAGAAGGAGCAACCTGAAACATCCCCTTAATGAACAATATTAAAGATGAGAATTTTTGTTACACTGGAATCAAGATCAATAGTTTTTCCTTGAAATATCTTTATCTTAATTCGCGGCGCATTAAAATCATCCAAGAATCTCGAGATTTAATCCAAAAGATTAAAGATATCACCACCCAAATAAAATTTACCTATTCTAACACTCTATCTATTTATTAATTTGTCAATTCCTTTTTTTCAATAGCTGCATTACCTTCTGTTACTTCTCTCCAATGAATACCACATTCGTTGGAAGTTTTAATTTCTAGTCTATTGACCCTTTGGTGGGCTTGTTCCATGTGAAGAGGGTTCATCTTCTGAATAATAATAATAATAATAATAATAATAATAATAATAATAATAATAATAATAATAATAATAATAATAATAATAATAATAATAAAGGCAAATATTTTATGAAAAACTGACACCAATGAAGCTATGAAAGCAAAAGAGAGAAGGGTAAGGAGTATGGCGCTGGTGATCTGCTTATTACTACGTACTCTTCTTGAACTACTTCCACGACCTATCACTGTGGATTTACTATTCGCGTTATTTATTCCTTCATAAAAAGAAACTACAATTCTGCCATTAAAAGACAACTTTTTTAGGGGGAGGGGATGAAGGGGGGATGACAGAGCCTTGTCTCTAGAAGGAAAACTACTACTACTACTGGAAGGGAAAAACCTACTTTTACTGGAAGGAAGACTACTTCTACCATTGCTGGAAGGAAGGCTACTATAACCTACTGGAAGGAGGAAGGAACTTATAACACTCTGGAAGGAAGACTACTACACTTTTTGGAAAGGAAAATCAATACCTTACTAACTACTGGAAGGTAAGGGAACTACTGCTGCCATTACTGGAAAAAGGATTTCTACTATTACCATTACTGGAAGGAAGACTACTACCACTTTTGGAAGGAAGGCAACTACTACTACTACTGGAAGGAAGACTACTGCTGCCATTACTGGAAAAAGGACTTCTACTATTACCATTACTGGAAGGAAGACTACTACCACTTTTGGAAGGAAGGCAACTACTACCACTACTGGAAGGAAGACTACTGCTGCCACTACTGCTGGAAGGAGGACTACAACTACCATTACTGGAAGGAAGACTACCACCACTTTTGGAAGGAAGGCAACTACTACTACTACTGGAAGGAAGACTACTGCTGCCACTACTGGAAGGAAAACTACTAACACTTCTGGAAAGAAGGCAATTAATAATACTGAGAAGGAAAGCAACTACTACTTTACTGGAAGGAAGACTACTACCACTACTGGAAGGAGAACAACAACTACTACTGGAAGGAATACCACTATTACTACTACTATTACTACTACTACTACTACTACTACTACCACCGTCGACCCGCCAGCCATCTTGTGGATGAGCTATTTGGTCCTAAGCAAATGAGCAATTAAGGCCATGCGACTCGGTAAAATTGGTCCCTGGAGAAGCGATGGTGAAAACGGTGAGAGAGAGAGAGAGAGAGAGAGAGAGAGCGAGAGAGAGAGAGAGAGAGAGAGAGAGAGAGATGAAAACACACAGAGACAGTTGCGCATAAGAACAGGCGAGAATGAGGAAATCGCAGAAAAATGTTTGAGAGTGAGAGAGAGAGAATAACTGATGGTTATGGAATGAAGACGGTTTGAGAGAGAGAGAGAGAGAGAGAGAGATCCATTACAGAAGGACTGTGTGGGCATTTGGCAGCGGACTCGCGACTTCAGTCCTGCGTCAGACAGACAGATGTTTTGGAATGAATGGGCGAGGCAGAATAAAAAGGGGAGGAAAAAAGAGAGAAGAAATCCTTTTGGAAACGACCAAGGACGAGTCTTTTAACTCTCACCACCCCCCCACCCCCTTTTCTTTTTTTTTTAAACCCCTTTTTTTTCCTATTCTTTTGAAGCAGAGGAACCCAATAAGGCCATTATATTGAGGACTTCTCCATTCATCGACGAATTACCCGCTCCTTCGATCCCGGGGGTAGTTTGTCTTCGAGAGACGAAAAAAATTCCTCCGGAGGATTTTCCCTCCCAGGGAAATGCCGGGTGGGTGGGAGGGCGTCCTTCGGCCGGAACATCATGTCGTATCAATTACCTAATTGGCTGCTATTCCCTAATTGGCCCAATAAATCGTTAACATCCTAATTAACCTCGCTATTGGGGGAAAAACTCGTCATTATCAGTCGAGGGACAGTAATTAGCAAACTTAGCAGAGGTCTGTGCAGCATCAACTTTAAGTCGTGAGACTGGAAAAGAAAAAATCCCAAAATACTAATGTGATGGGACAAGAGTACTTTTCAAAGCCCCGCAAGAACATCGCCTTGAAGGACGCGAGCACACCGAGTGCCAGAGGAATTCTTAATGTAGGTTATAGACATCAAGGAGAGGAGGATTGATAAGGTGCTACTGATGAAGTAGAACTCATAGAACAACTAAGCATCACTCAAGATTGCCTTCATCTCTCCGGCCTCATTGTTGAATTGAGCTGAATATAGAATTTAGGTCAAACTGGGGGGACCTATGAGGTCATTCAGCGCTGAAATGGAAATTGACAGTAACAAGAGGACAAACTCAAAGCAGTTGCACTATGCATCAAGTGTTAGGAGAGGGTGAAAATTAAGATGGAAGGAAGAGAATATGAAAGGAGGTACAGTAAAAGGAACGATAGTGGTTACAGCTAGTGGCCGAAGGTACGCTGCAAGGAACCTTAAGTAATGCCTACAGTGCACCACATGAGGTTCACTGATGGCACTACCTCCTTACGGGGTCCGACCTCATTGTGACTTACCGCTACTCACACCAAACACTTAGGGTCTACAGCAGATTCTAACTATCTGCAACGTCTAGTTCTTCACTACGCTGCAGGGGGGCCAGCCCACTTCTCTCATACCCGTTCTTGGAGGCCTGCGTGAAATTGGTCCCTCATAATATTACAAGGCTGCTCATTACTACACACCAAAGTTTATCACACGGTCAGCAAATGACATAACGGGTCTTAATTAACGAAATTTGAAGAAGTCAGGAATTGCCTTGGATATTTTTTTTTTTTTTCGAGAGGGTTATTATAAAGAATGGCAGCAACTACCAAGAACATTTCCCTTTCATGATGAAATCTAAAAGGCCGTGGCCATCCGAGTAGAAAGCCAGGTCACTGCTAGAAAAAAAAAAAAAAAAAAAAAAAAAAAAAAAAAAAAAAAAGAGCCCTAATGAGCTTCCCTTTATAAGCGATGACAACCCAGCTTCTAAGAAATAAAACTTTTAATGATTCGGGAAATTAACTACGCAGGAAGGTAAAGAATTCCGCGTTATAGAAGGGAATTCTACGAAGGAACCGTCTAAATGGTTGACCCTTAATTTTGCAACACTCAAGTATGGGAACACATGACATATACCAACACCCACAAACTAAACACATGACATATACCAACACCCACAAATTGTTCATGTGTAGTATCGGAACGCATGACATATACCAACACCCATACACTGTCCATATGTAATATGGGAACACACGACATATACCAACACCCACACACTATTCATATGTAGTATGGGAACACATGACAAAAACCAACACCCACAAATTGTTCACGTGTAGCATAGGAACACTTGACATAAACCAACAACTACACACCCCTGACATACACCAACACCCACAAACTGTAATCTGCTGAATGACTGGGACCCAATCCCTTGCACAAATATTAAACCGATCATTTTTCAGCCAATATCTGGGTATATAGAGGGATTGCGATCCGCCTTTGGATTTAAAAAGTTTCAATCCCACTTCCACTCTTTATTTCATTGCACCCCCCCCCCCCCAACCCCCTGCCCACAGGCACTCTCTTCTATAACCTTCACGAACTTGACTCTTTTATACCTCGTCATATATTTACAGTTTTATCTTGATCAACGACTATCAATTATTGATATAAATCAATTCCTATAATTTCTCGATTATAGTTCAGTACATCTCTTGTAAATGTCGTCGCACAAGAAATGGCTCACTTCCAGGCTATAAAGCCAAATACTGAGCCACTTTCAGTCGTCCAGTGTTTTAGATAATGACGAGAGGGGGTTGGCGTGGTCGGACAACAAGGCTCAAGGATGGAAGAAGGATGGAGGTAGAGTAAAAAGGAGTTCATAGTGTGTGTTTGTTTGTTTGTATGGTGTTTTTACGATGAATGGAACCAGCGGTTATTCAGCAACGGGACCAACAGCTTTTTACGTGGCTTCCGAACCACGTCGAGAGTGAACTTCTATCACCAGAAATACACAGATCTCTCACCCCTCAATAGAATGTCCGAGAATCGAACTCGCGGCCACGAAGGTGCCACGCCAACACCATACCGACCACGCCAATGAGGCGGTTTTTTTTCATAGTGGGAGCAGCTAGGCGTCCTAGGAACTCAGTAGAAAATCTTTCGTCATGCCTACCGTGCACCACGGGAGTTAAACTGATCGCACAACCCCCTTCCCCCCCTATCCCCCGCCCTACGAAGGTGGGGTAAGAAGTCCTCTATTTATTTTCGAAGAATCTTATTGTTAGAAATAACTTGCTTAAAGTGAAATGGTTTAACAACTGCCGTGGATATGTTTAGATGATGAATCTAAAGCCTATGCAATATTATAATAATAATAAAAAGATTACAAGGCTATTAATAAACATACATAATTCCGCAGGCATTTGATTAGCCTGATCCGACTATAATTAATATGTGAGGGTGACCCCCCTCCCCATGAACACAAATCATTTCTAAACTTTTCACACAATACATTTGCTCCCCTGTTCTGGAAAATCGATTAAAACAAGCTTTAAAACAAGTATTCGGTACACACACACACACACACACACACACACACACACACACACACACACACACATATATATATATATATATATATATATATATATATATATATATTATATTTATACTATACATGAATTCTTATCACATCATCGTGATTCATATACATGCATTAAACTGCAATTGTCCTTTAATATCCAATTCGCTCTACCTCGCAATTAATATATTTTGTTTCGTACTATATATATATATATATATATATATCTATATAAATATATATATATATATATATATATAGATCTATATATATATATATATATTAACCGATGGGGAATTTTTCAATTAATGATAATTTCGTCCTCTCGTGGATTCGCACCAGCGAACAGAGGAGAAATCAGACTTGAAGTGGCCGAGTCGGTAACATAACTGAAGTCCTGATTTCTCCTCTGTGCGCTAGTTCGAATCCACGAGAGGATGAAATTATTATAGACTAAAAATTCCCCTTCGGTTATCTAACATATATGAAAATATATCAATTCCGAGGGAGAGCGAATTGGATATCAAATGACATTTGTAGCTTAATGCATTTTATATAAATATATATATATATATATATATATATATATATATATATATATATATATATATATATATATATATATATATAGCATCAGAGGGTGGAGAGATACCAAAATCCTTTAATCTAATTTATTTCGCTGACGTTTCCACAGGTGGAATACGTTTCATAAGAAATTATGTTTCTCCATCAGTACTTTGTAAATATCTGTTTTCCATCGGAACTCTTTTGCAAACAATTGCGAAAATTTCTTAATAATAGTTTCCACCCACAGTTTGAACTACCACGGTACCAAAACTACCTCTGTATGCTAGTGTCCACCTAATCTATGACAGACACTTTTATCACGAATTGACACTTATTGTAAGCAAATACCTACCGGCAGTCAACCTAAAACAGATTCCATGTAACCCAATGACCATCAAGTCCTTGTTTAAATATAAGGAGCGTCTACTTCCTTTGATGACCTCGAGAGTCATATTTTTGTTTAATTGCCCCAGATGTGACCTGGGGAAGTACGTGGGCTCCACCCAGAGGTTATTAAAGGTAAAATTGGATTCCCATCGTGGAGTTAGCTATCGTACGGGTGTCAAACTATCAAACCCCGAATTTTCCTGTATTAGAGACCATGGGAAAAAATGCAAATACAATACTATTGATTACAAGGATTTCAAAATAATAGGCAAAGCTCCAAACGAACACCAATTGGCAATACTCGAATCTCTTTTTATTAAACAACTGGTTCCCCAATTAAATACTCAGTCCACGTCAACTCCTCTGTACCTCTCTTGAGTTTCCGTCGGAACCAAAACGGACCCTGACAGTCACTCAGCTTTTGCCTTCAGCACTGCTTGGTAATCACTGTTCCCTTCTCTGGTACCTAATTTGCATTTTGTTAAGAAATAACTTTTTATCGTGTTTTAATCTGAGTCTGTTTTTAATTCTGTTGTTCTTTTAATTTTTAGCTTCGAAAATGGG
>NC_087207.1:67170355-67199180 GCF_015104395.2 Macrobrachium nipponense
ACGCTCTGTTTTATTTCTTAATTAGATGCGTCTAGTACCTAGCTTGGAGTATACATACATATATATATATATATATATATATATATATGATATATATATATATATATATATATATACATATATATGTATGTATATATATATTATATATATATATATATATATAGATACACAGTACATATAATCCTTATATTTGCATACCATACTTATCTTTATAAAGGAAGAAAATAGGTGTAAGTATATCTTGGTTTTACCAGACCACTGAGCTGATTATTAACCGCTCCTATGAGGGCTGGCCCGAAGAATTAGATATTTTTTTGCGTGGCTAGAACCAATTGGTTACTTTAGCAACGGGACCCACAGATTATTGTGGGACCCGAACCACTTCAAGAAATGAATACCTCTGATTTCACGTTGGCAGAGTGGCATAAATTAAGATATAGATATATATATTATATATATATATATATATATTATATATATATATATAATATATATAGAGATAGATATACACACACATATATACGCAATTAAAACAAAAAATATAGTTTTATACTAAACATATATATTATATATATATATATATATATATATATATATATATATTATATATATATATATATATATGGTGCAGTGGCAATGTGGAAGTACAGCTCTTAACTAAGTTTCCTATGCTGTAGTTCGCTCCAGGCCTAATGCCCACCAGCTAATTAAACATTCAAGTCTTATTAATAATCCCCTTCCCCTGAAAATCCAAACCCCCCCCACCCCCACGAAACCCGAACAAGTTATCAGATAGGAATACATGAATCCCTTAAATTACTCTTACGTCACTATATCCTTCGCCCGTCTTGTGCTAATCTTGTTACCTATTCCGGCCGCGTCATTGGGAAATATACCAACTCGGCCGAGCACGCCCTTCCCACATGTCGACTTCCATTTTCGCATCTCCCTTTGAAGGAAGGCTCCCTTCTAAGAATCACTGGGCCGAGATGTTGAAGTTCAATCGTTTTGTTGATTCTGGAGGTCTTGCGCTTGACCGATTGGCCGGTGGTTTCTTTTGTTTGTTTGGTGTTTTTACGTTACATGGAACCAGTGGTTATTCAGCAACGGGACCACCGGCTTTACGTGACTTCCGAACCACGTCGAGAGTGAACTTCTCTCACCAGAAATACACATCTCTCACTCCTCAATGGAATGGCCAAGAATCGAACTCGCGACCACCGAGGTGGCACGCCAACACCATACCAACCACGCCACTGAGGTGCTCCATTTGACCGGTGGATGCAACACCCGGATTCGGAAAAAAAAAATTTAGAAACATTCTTATTTTTATGTCTATTAATCTATTAATTTATATTTTGTTTTTTAATAAGAGGGATTTCGTCTTTCTGTATATCCCTTTGCTTCCTTTTATTTCTTCCTATTGAACGCCATAGTCTTTGGAGGCTTGAATTTCAAATTAGTGGCCCCTTTGGAGGGCTTGTCCCATGAGAATGGGGTTCTTCTGAATAATAATAATAATAATAATAATAATAATAATAATAATAATAATAATAATAATAATAATAATATAATATTATTATTATATTATTATTATTATTATTATTATATCTATTATTATTATTTATATAATAATAATAATATAATAATAATAATAATAATGGTTTACAAATTTATTTATAAATAACGAACTCGTGAAATTCTCGGAAAGTAATACCGAGTAATACACTTTTGAAAAGATACGGTTTTAGAATTCAGTGCGTTTTTATTTTCTATTTATTTATTTCAAAATAACACGGGATAAGCCCTCGACTGCCTCAAGTCCACCGAACTCTTATTCTTATCCACCCAGAAATAAATGACTCAGAAAAAAGGATCTTCTATTTTTGGCAACCTCTTAGAGACAGAGGGCGTCTCTTCTCCCGCTTTCGAACTGCGACTTCAGGAGAGCTATTATGGGCTCATCTATCCGAGTCTCCTTTTTATTCCTTAACGGCTTATTTCTTCTTCTTAATCTTCTTATACTTTAAACTTCACTCCTAGTACTTTTTCGCTCTCTCAAACTGCTGCCTTTCGTTCCAGCCGTAATGGCCGAGCTGCTGTCTTCTTCTTTCCCACCGTTATCCCTACACTAAGGGGTCGGTTGCCTGAAGCACCTTTGCTTACATCAGCCATGGTTTATTATTTGGCAAATTGGTTTTTATGACTGCATGCCCTAGTGTCATCAACCACAGTTATTGGCAGTGGGCCTAGCCTTTTACTACAAAGTAAGACTACAAGGCAGCAGTTTCCTCAGTTATTGGCGGTGGGCCTAGCCTTTTACTACAAAGCAAGACTACAAGGCAGCAGTTTCCTCAGTTATTGGCGGAGGGCCTAGCCTTTTACTACAAAGTAAGACTACAAGGCAGAAGTTTCCACAGTTATTGGTGGTGGGCCTAGCCTTTTACTACAAACAGTAGACTCACAAGGCAGCAGTTTCCACAGTTTTCATTGCGGAGGGAAGCCTAGCCTTTTCTACTACAGTAAGACTACAAGGCAGCCCAGTTTCCATCAGTTAATGGCGGTGTTTCCTAGTTCTTTTACCTTTTACAGTAAGACTACAAGGCAGCAGTTTCCCACCCTTATTGCGGTTTGGCCTAGCCTTTTACTACAAAGTAAGACTACAAAGGCAGCAGTTTCCTCAGTATTGGCGGTAGGGCCTAGCCTTTTACGGACAAAGTTAAGACCTACAAGGCGCAGTTTCCTCAGTTATTCGGCGGTGGGGCCTAGCCTTTTATACAAAGTAAAAGACTAGAGCAGGCAAGTTTCTCAAAGTTAATTGGCGATGGGGCCTAGCCTTTTACTACAAAGAAAATACAGGCAGCCAGTTTTCACAGTTATTGGCGGTGGGCCAGCCTTTTTACTACAAAGTAAGGGGGGGGAACTTTTACACCAACCAAAGGAGGCAGGTTTTCCTCAGTTAATTGGCGATTGCCTAAGCCTTTTTACTACAAAGAAGACCTACAAGGCAGCAGTTTCCTCAGTTATTGGCGGTGGGCCTAGCCTTTTACTAAAACAGTAAGACTACGGCCAGCAGTTTCCACAGATTGGCGGGGGCCTAGCCTTTTTACTACAAGTTAAAGACTACAAGGCAACAGTTTCACAGTCATTGGCGGTTGGGCCTAGCCTTTTACTACAAAGAAGATACAAGGCATTCAGGTTCCACAGTCATTGGTGGTGGGCCTAGCCTTTTACTACAAAAGTAATACTAACAAGGCAGCAGTTTCCTCAGTTATTGGCGGAGGGGCTAGCCTTTTTTACTACAAAGTAAGACTACAAGGCAGAAGTTTCACACTTATTGGCGGGTGGGCCTAGCCTTTTGACTACAAAAGTAAGACTACAAGGCAGCAGTTTTCCTCAGTTATTGAAGGTGGCCTAGCTTTTACTACAAAGTAAGACTACAAGGCAGCAGTTTCCTCAGTTATTGGCGGTGGGCCTAGCCTTTTACTACAAAGTAAGACTACAAGGCAGCAGTTTCCTCAGTTATTGGCGGTGGGCCTAGCCTTTTACTACAAAGTAAGACTACAAGGCAGCAGTTTCCTCAGTTTATTGGCGGTCCTGGGCCTAGCCCTTTTACTACAAAACAAGTAAGACCTACAAGGCAGCAGTTTCCTCAGTTATTGGCGGTGGGGGCCTGCCTAGACTTTTTTTACTTTACAAAAAGTAAGACTACAAGGCAGCAGGTTCCTCAGTTATTGGCAATGGGCCTAGCCTTTTACTACAAAGTAAGACTACAAGGCAGCAGTTTCCTCAGTTATTGGCAGTGGGCCTAGCCTTTTACTACAAAGTAAGACTACAAGGCAGCAGTTTCCACAGTCATTGGCGGTGGGCCTAGCCTTTTACTACAAAGTAAGACTACAAGGCATAGTTTTTCCACCAGTCATTGGCGGTGGGCCTGACTTTTACTTTACAAAGTAGACTAACAATTTGTGGCAGCAGTTTTTCACGTTAAATTGTGGGCGGTAAGACTTACAAGGCAGCAGTTTTCACAGTTATTGGCGGTGGGAATAGCCTTTTACTACAAAGTAAGAGTACAAGGCAGCAGGTTCCTCAGTTATTGGCGGTGGGCCTAGCCTTTTACTACAAAGTAAGACTACAAGGCAGCAGTACCAGCAGTTATTGGGGCGTGGGGTCCTAGCCATTACTAAACATTAAGACTGCAAGGCAGCCAGTTTCCACGTCCCATTGGCGGTGGGCCAAGCCTTTTACTACAAAGTAAGACTACAAGGCATCAGTTTCCACAGTCATTGGCGGTGGGCCTAGCCTTTTACTACAAAGTAAGACTACAAGGCATCAGTTTCCACAGTCATTGGCGGTGGGCCTAGCCTTTTACTACAAAGTAAGACTACAAGGCAGCAGTTTTCACAGTTATTGGCGGTGGGACTAGCCTTTTACTACAAAGTAAGACTACAAGGCAGCAGGTTCCTCAGTTATTGGCGGTGGGCCTAGCCTTTTACTACAAAGTAAGACTACAAGGCAGCAGTTTCCTCAGTTATTGGCAGTGGGCCTAGCCTTTACTACAAAGTAAAAAAAAACTACAAGCAGCAGTTTCCACAGTATTGGCAGTGGCCTAGCCTTTTACTACAAAGTAGACTACAAAGGCAGCAGTTTTCACAGTTATTGGCGGTGGGCCTAAGCTTTTTTTACTACAAAGTAAAGGACTACAAGGCATCAGTTTTTTCCACAGTCATTGGCGGTGGCCCCTAGCCTTTTTACTACAAAGTAAGACTACAAGGCAGCAGTTTCCACAGGTCATTTGGCGGTGGGGGCCTAGCCTTTTACTACAAAAGTAAAGACTACAAGGCAGCAGTTTCCACAGTCCATTGGCAGTGGGCCTAGGCCTTTTACTACAAAGTAAGACTACAAGGGCATTCAGTTTCACAGTCATTGGCAGCCTGGGGCCTTAGCCTTTTACTACAAAGTAAGACTACAAGGCATCAGTTTCCACAGTCATTGGCAGTGGGCCTAGCCTTTTACTACAAAGTAAGACTACAAGGCAGCAGTTTTCACAGTTATTGGCGGTGGGAATAGCCTTTTACTACAAAAAGAATAAGACTACAAGGCAGTCCAGGTTCCTCAGTTAATTGGCGGTGGGCCACTAGCCTTGTTACTACAAAAGTAGACTTACAAGGCAGAAGTTTCCACAGTCATTGGCGGTGGGCCTAGCCACTTTTACTACAAAGTAAGTCTACAAGGCAGTTTTCACAGTTATTGGCGGTGTGCCAGCCTTTTACTACAAAGTAAGAACTACAAGGCAGCCGTTTCCACTCCACCGTTATGGGGCGGTGGGCCCAGGCCTTTTACTACAAGTAAGACTACAAGGCAGCATTTCCACATATTTGGCGGTGGGCCCTAGCCTTTTTACTAAAAGTAAGACTACAAGCAGCCAGTCCACCTCCATTTTGGGCAGGTTTGGCCCGTAGCCTTTTACACAAAGGTAAGGACTACTTTAGGGCATCCAGTTTTCCACAGGTCATTGGCAGTGGGCTAGCCTTTTACTACAAAGTAAGACTTACAAGGCACAGTTTCCACAAGGTCTTTGGGCAGTGGGTCCTAGCTTTTACTACAAAGTAAGACTACTAAGGGCAGCAGTTTTCCACAAGTTATTGGCGGTGGGAAGCCTTTTACTTAACAAAGTAAGCTAACAAGGGCAGCAGGTTCCCTCATTTGCGGATGGCGGTAGCCTGGTTTTTACTACCAAATTAAGAACTACAAGGCAGAAGTTTCCCCAGTCAATTGGCGGTGGGCCTAGGCCTTTTTTTTTTTTACTACAAAGTAAGTGTACAAGCAGCAGTTTTCACAGTTATTGGCGTGGGCCTTAGCCTTTTACTACCAAAGTTAAGACTACAAGGCGCAGTCCACAGTTATTTGGGCGGTGGGCCTAGCCTTTTACTACAAAAGTAAAGACTCAAGGCAAGCGTTTCCACAGTTATTGGCGGTGGGCCTAGCCTTTTTATACAAAGTAAGGATACATGCAGCAGTTTCCACAGTTATTGGCGGTGGGCCCTAGCCTTTTTACTTACAAAGTAAGACTACAAGGCAGTAGTTTCCAGTTATTGGCGGTGGGGCCTAGCCTTTTACTACAAGTAAGTACAAGCGCAGTTTTCGACGTTATTGGCTGGGCCTAGCCTTTTATGCAAAGTAAGATACAAGGCCAGCAGTTTCCACAGTTAATTGGCGGTGGGGCCTAGCCTTTTCACAAACCAAGTAAGCTTGCAAGCAAGTAGTTTCCACAGTTATTGGCAGTGGGCCTAGCCTTTTACTACAAAGTAAGACTACAAGGCAGGAGTTTCCACAGTTATTGGCTGTGGGCCTAGCCTTTTAATGCAAAGTAAGACTACAAGGCAGCAGTTTCCACAGTTATTGGCGGTGGGCCTAGCCTTTTCACTAAACAGTAAGACTGCAAGGCAGCAGTTTCGACAGTTACTGGCGGTGGGCCTAGCCTTTTACAATAAAATGAAACTGTAAGGCAGCAGCTGTCCTATTAGTCGCCTTTTACGACACGCAGGACCTACGGTGGTAGTATCTTTACCCTACCACAGGGTGGTCTAGGGTTTCTGTCTAGCGCTAGGTAACTCATCCCAATTTAATTGAGTCTTGTTTTCTAGATGGTTCTTGTGGTTCTGTGTACTCACAGTACTGTTTTTCGATTGTGGTTTGCGTTTCCCAAAGTCATAATAAAAAGACAGTTTTAACCGTTTTTTCCTCCCTTAAACAATTAATTATAATAATAATAATAATTTCCGTCATAAAAATCCATAATTATATAGCACCGAGGATATTACATAGTAATATACTCTACTATATGATTGTGGAATTTTATGAAAGGGTAGATTCTTCTTCTTCTTCTTCTTCTTCTTCTTCTTCTTATTATTATTATTATTATTATGTATTATTATTATCATTATCATTATTATTCGAACGGAGCAACAATTCTAGTGGAACAAGGCTATAAATGCCAGTCAGTGCAAGGTAGGCTTCCACACAAAAATGAAAAAATGAAACATGAAAAACCAAGAGGAAATAATAACAAAGAAATGAAGATACTAAACCAGGCAGTAGTATAGTTATACACGAGGTGCCAGATACCACCACATATGACACACTAAGGCAACGGTGCATCTTGGTTGAAAGCAGTATCCCACAAATGATTAAATGATAACCCAGGGTGGCGACTAAGAGAGAGGCATAACTAAAAAAAACAATTCCACTAAACAAGAAAAATCTGGTGTACAAATGTAATGAATAAATACTCCGGCGTTGAAAAACACTTGCAAAGAAATAATAAAAAAAATAAAGTAGCAGGAATGTTTCTTATAGCTACTTTCTAAAACGAACAACTTAAAATATTGGTAGCAATTGTCTTATGAGCAGTAGGCTGGTGGCACTATCGGTGGTGTTCATAACGATATAAAGTACGTTAGTGCTACTATCAGTAGCGTTAATAATGATATAATGTACGCTGATGGTGCTATTGGTGGCGTTAATAACGATATCAAGTACGCTGGTGGCATTATCAGTGGCGTTAATAACGATATCAAGTACGCTGGTGATGCTAAGAATGGCATTAATAACGATATTAAGCACGCCGGTGGTATTATCAGTGGCGTTAATAACGAAAAGATATAAAAGTACGTTAGTGCTACTATCAGTGGCGTTAATAACGATACAAATTAAGCTGGTGGTATTGTCAGTGGCGTTAATAAAGATATAAAAGTACGCTGGTGTTAACAATAATGATATAATATGACATTATATGACATTTCCGGTAAATAGGCAAAATAAGGTATAAAGAGAACAACACACCTGATAATACCATCGCCATCAACCCGTGTTGATGGCGATGGTATTATGTACCAAACAAACCTTCACAAAAAAAAAGATAAAATTGCTCTAACTAGATACATAATTGTATCACACACCAATTAATCCTCCAGCCATCTAGAGAACAACTTGAAACGGAGACGTGATTACGTTACTATCGAAGGATTTGCTTTAACTGTATTACATTCATTGGATCATGTCAAGATTAGCGAACCCATTTTTGTTCAAGATGATATTAAACCACTTTGATATATATGCATATATATATATATAAATATATATATATCATACTATATATATATATATATATATATTATTAAAGTGGTGGTAACACTGTCTGACGAGCTTAGCGAACCTACTTTTTTCAAAAACAATGTTACCTACCACCTTGATATATATTTATATATATATATATATATATATATATATATATATATATATATATTATATTATATATATATATATAAATCAGTGGTATATCATCATCTCGAATAATAATGGGTTCGCTAATCTTGTCAAGACAGTGTTTATACGACTTTAATATATATACATATATATATGTGTATATATATATATATATATATATATATATATATATATATAAAACTCAAAGTGGTATAATATTATCTTGAACAATAATGGGTTCGCTAATCTTGTCAAGACAGTGTTATACCACTTTAATTTATATATATATATATATATATATATATATATATATATGTGTGTGTGGTGTGTGTGTGCGTGTGTGTGTGTGTGTGAATATGTTATTGTATATATATATATATATATATATATATATATATATATATATATATATACAAACTCTACCTATATGTAGTGCAGTTTCGTGAAGTGTCCTCCCCCTCTTAATTACGCAAGAGTTCGTGTTTTCGAAACTCCCTGTATCTCACCGGTATACTTTGGACCCTTTCGTCAATTCATGCCATATATCTGCTCAGCACGATGTATAATGTGAGGAATTAAAGTAGCCCTATATCTTATTTCCTCCCATAATGCAACCGTTCCTATAGTAGATTCACATCAACCGTGCATTTGATGTCTAGGCCTTTCCCTTACGACGCTCCTGATTGGCTGTTGATAAGCCAGTCACAGGGCTGGGAACTCTCTGTCTCTCTCGAGATTTCACATAGGTAGGATGTATGTTCCACCTCTCCTGAAAGACGTATCCATCAGGAGAAGTGGAACATAGATCTTCCCCATGTGAACTCTCGAGCGAGGCTGAGAGTTTCCAGCTGTGATTGGCTTATCAACAGCCAATCAGGAGCGTCGTAAAGGACTGGCCTAGACATCAAATGCACATTTGATTTGAATCTAATATAGGTGCGGGTAGCTGAAGAATCCTGTCATATCGATCCATTCGCACTATGAAATATAGCCCTTACATTTTTATTTATATGCCGTTACTGCCTAGACTCATGTGGTAAGAGGAACACACCACACCAAGCTGTGTATGACGATAAAGGATCTCCCGAATATAATCATATGGCTAGAAAAAGCACTGGTCATTCAGGTTTACGCTCCTTGACGAAATAACACACAAACCCTTCGTTTTGTGAGGAGACATTATAGAAAACGGGATGTTGGGGGACTGAACTGTTCTATGAGCATATTAAGGCCTCTCTAGTTTTAATCTCAAATTAAATTAAAGTTGTGGGAGTAAGGCTAAAATGCCCTACCATCCTTTCGAGGATCTTGATGAGCAAATAGAAAAAAAAAAGTTGAATTCATTTGCTACAGATCAACACCTCCTTGAAGTACAAATACAAATTACTAGTTGCGCTCGGCTACCGATCTGGTGGTCCGAAGTTCAATTCTCAGCTCGGCTAACGCGGAATCAGACGAATTTATTTCTGGTGATAGAAATTCATTTCTCGATATAATGGGGTTCGGATCCCACAATAAGCTGTAGGTCCATGTTGCTACGTGATTAATTGGTACTTAGCCACGTAAAAATATCTAATCCTTCGGGCCAGCCCTAGGAGAGCGGTTAATCAGCTTAGTGGTCTGGTAAAACTAAGACATACTTAACATTACTGCCAGTTTCAGTGAGAAGTGACTGAGGCAATGGGAGATGATATATTTCAGATGATGAAGCTACGGAGGTTGTTACAGAGTTGAGGTCACTAAAGTGATAGAACCAATGGCCCACAGATGTAGTTAACTGGGCGGAGTGTATTGGTAACTACTGCTCAATGAAATAAGATGCATCAAGTCATTAATACAATAATAGATCACTGACGTATAATGTGATTATTCCAAGTGTGCAGAAATTCATATGAAACTAAACAAAAGGTAATTGAGTTGCTAGGAAAGACTTCATAGAATGTTCTCTCTATACTTAAAATGAAGGAATACACACACACACACACACACACACACATATATATATATATATATATATATATATATATATATATATATATATATATATATATATATATATACCAGCTGACCACCCCGCCGCTGCCCAGGAAAACTTTGAATGACAACCGATAAATATCTCTCTCTCTCTCTCTCCCTAACATCCCCTCTACTCTCTCTCTCTCTCTCTCTCTCTCTCTCTCTCTCTCTCTCTCTCTCTCTCTGCGAGGACTCCTATTTATAGAGGATTACAGCTACAGGGTCGCGGCGCGGGATCAGATCCAATTTGGCGTCGATATTGTATCCTGTAAAAGGATCCACACCTAGGATCCTCGACAGTCCTCGGGATCAGAGTCGCCGCCGACTTGGTTGTATTTGTTAGTTGGTGTCCTTTCCTGTGTTAATGTTAAAGGGGGATGCTGAGTATGCGGTGCTTTAGGACAGCAGATGACGTCGCATGGTATTCAGAAATCGTCACTTAAATTTAAGTTAAAAAATATGGATGTAAGATGTATTAAATAGGACAGATGTTAATATATGGCTCCTTTGATGTTTATGTTGAAGTTGAATGTTAGGGAACGAAGTAATTAGTAATATGTGTACTACAACCGATGATATTGAGTGGTGTTTAAAAATAACCTGTTAAAATTTAGTTCAAAAATAGGTGTAAATATCATGTCTTATATTAGATAGATGTTAATGTACGCCAACTAACAAATGTGCGTTAAATGTCGATGGTGCACTTTTACATATATATGCTTGTCTTGAATGTATGGCACATGCCAATGTGTGATATTGTAAATGTGTTGCATTTTTATGTGAAATGTCAATTTATGAAACTCGGAATTTGGATAATTTTTAAAATGCAAGACGTGTTAGTGTTCAATAAGCCAAAAAGTAATTTATGTTTGTTTGTATGGCGTTTTTACGTTGCGTGGAACCAGTGGTTATTCAGCAACTGGGACCAACGGCTTTACGTGACTTCCGAACCACGTCGAGAGTGAATTTCTATCACCAGAAATACACATCTCTAACTCCTCAATGGAATGGCCGAGAATCGAACCCGCGACCACCGAGGTGAGATGTAAACACCAAACCAACCACGCCAACGAGGCACTAATAGTAAATTATGAGTAATGATTATGTAATGAATGTACCAATCTTTATGAAAAATACGAAAGGATGAAATGTAAAATTTGAAGCCTAAATGTGGTCTGTTAAATAAATTAATTAAAATGTTAAATAGTAGTTTACGAGTAAAGATTATGTAATAAAAAGTAATGCATTTATGAAAAATACGAAAGCTTAAATGTATTCTAGATCTTCATTTATGGCGAATTAAATGTTGATTTATGAGGTGCTAAATGTACGTTAAAGGTGAGGTGTTGAATTTATCGTGCTACAGGTTCATGCACGAGGCTATAAATGTCTGTTGAAGATTAATATGGTAATTGCTAAAGTTGCCTGTTGAATACCAGCACATTAATTATGAAGTATGCCAGATGATAATGAGTACCGGCACAGGGCCTTGGCCCAAAGATGGCCAGTAAGTGTGGTAATGTTTTGAGGAATATGAGAGTCCTGATGTGGACCGTTACACTAAACCAAACGAAAAGTGATAGTTCAGTGAGTATTTATATGTGAAAAGTGAATTAAACGTACGTATATGAAAAGGTAGCTGTGCTTTAAATGGTGACGTGACGAGCAACATTAGTTAAATGCATATTTACGGCCGTGTCTGAATAACATGAGAAATGTTGACGGACGTACGAATTCTCAATGTCCATGCGACATGATACTTCACGAAGTGCCACGTGTCATGACACCAGCCCGAGATGAGCTTTCATTAGGCTCACAGGTCTGGACAAACTAATCCTTTATAATAATAAAAACAAGTGTAATTAAAATGTTAAAGGCTTTTCTCCTTGCGGAAGGTATTTGGCATTATAAACTCTTTTAGCTTTGGCAAAATAAGCGTCGCAGTTATCTATAACTATAAGCGTGGGCATTCTACACTATTAACCAACTTGGATGCTTCTTGCATAGTTACAAACTATTTCATATCTGCAAGAACTGTCCATATTTACAAACTATTCACATATCTGCCAGCAAACTATTTACATACGTGCTAGCAGTGTTCGTAATTACGAACAACTCCCCTATTTATAAGTATTTTCACACAATTTTCGTGTTCATAAGCATTTTTTCAACAAGTTGCGTGTACTTAAATGTTTTCCAACAACCTACGTATTAACAAGTATTCTCCAACAATTTAGGGTTTTATACGTATTTTCCAGAAATTGACGTACTATTCATAAGCATTTTCCAACAACTAACGGTTGTAATCGATTGCAGAATCACATCTGATGTCTAGGCCAGTCCCTCACGACGCTCCTGGTTGGCAGTTGATAAGCCAATCACAATTCTGAGGACTCTCAGTCTCTCTCGAGAGTTCACATAGGCAGGATGTATGTTCCACCTCTCCTGAGGGATACTTCTTTCAAAAGTATCCCTCAGGAGAAGTGGAACATACACGCTACCTTTGTGAACGCTCTCGAGAGACTGAGAGTTTCCTGCCTTTTGATTGGCTTATCAACAGCCAATCAGAAGCATCCTAAGGGACTGGCCTAGACATTAGGTGCACGGTTGATGTGAATCTACTACAGCTCTCCCTAGAGCACATTATTTGATTCCAGTAAAATTACTTGATGACAGTAACTAGAGCCATCTTTGAAGATATAGTTTTTTTTTTTCCTTCAAGATTCACAATAGAAATTTTTGTCTGGCATTTTTCTGCTGACAAAAATACAAACAAGCAAGAACAGATAAGATACACGAATTCAGATATATGTCAGTAAGTAACAACTGGGAATTCTAGGATCATATTTTTAAGATGATATGGAAAAGAACGCGTGCAATAGATTCTAAAATAAAGAACACTAAGCAAAATGAAGAATCCCTTCAGAAATAGATTACGAGAATCCAAGAATCCCTATCACGCTGCGAAAAATAAAAATAGAACCTCAGTTCAGTCTGGGAAAATAAAAACAAATTGAAGGAAAGAAAAAAGACGAAATAATAAAGAAATATCGGAAGAAATTGGAAATAATGAAAAAAAAAATTGCCTTCCAAGAGGAAAATTTCTATTGTTATTATTTGTCAGAATGACAAGATGACGAGAGATGAAAAGAGATTACTGTAGCAGAATCTAAATCAAGACTACGAGGCAAAAAAATAATTAATTAATTAATTAATTAATAAAAAAATAAAAATAAATAAAAATTCTTCTTGCGCGACCTTTTTTCAAAGGTACAACGTTCTCGTTCATACCCTGTAGGGGAAGATGCAACACTAATATAGTAACGGAAAGGAGAATAGTGAGAGGAGTAACCCTAGATATTAAGAGAGAGAGAGAGAGAGAGAGGAGAGGGAGATTGGGGGGGAGGGAGGGGAGGGGGGGAGGGGCGATTGACAGGAAGAGGGGGAGGGGAGAGAGGGGGGGGAGGAATGGAGAGAGGGACTTAAGCCCACGGGGAGAGGAGGAGAATGGAAGGGGCGACCGGAAGGGATGGGAGGGGGAAGGAGAGAGAGAGAGACTTAATCCCTTTCCCTTCCGCTACATCGTCCAATGTTCTCGACCAATAATTGATCTTTTTCTTATCAGCAGCTTTGTCTTGAGAGAGAGAGAGAGAGAGAGAGGAAGAGATGAGAGAGAGAGAGAGAGAGAGAGAGAGAAACAGTATTCTGTAAATTGCTTTCTTGTATTATCAATAACAGAAAGTTGTTCTCTTTAATCGTAGGACTATTAATGACTGAAGGAAATAATAGTATTTCTATAAGTATTATTCAGCTAGATTCCACATTACTATTACTATAGCTGGTTCACTTAAGGTAGATTCTTGGATGAGCCCTATGATTGTGATACGTTTGTTTGGCGGCCGCTGATTGGCTGGTACCGGGAGGTAGGCAGGCTCCCAGCCAATCAACGGCCGCCTAACAAACGTTTCATAGGCATAGGGTTCACTCAAGAATCTACCTTAAGTGAACCAACTATAGTCGTCCGCATCAAAGCCAACGGTGGTATTGTTACCAAATGTGACATTACTATGTTCCTTCAAATGTTCCCATCAACCCCGCTTTCAAATTGTCGTTGCTGTTCTTCTTCATAATAACGAGAATGAAAGTTATAATTTCCTAGCTGTCATCATCATCGCCTTTAAAATAAGTCAACCATTACAACACTCGTGGGACATACTAATGTTACCCGTTCACGAAAAGCATCGTTTTCGACGCGTAGAGTTTTTCAACGGATGTGGTGGGTCTTTTTTTTTTCTTCTTCTTCTTTTCTACCTAGCATGAACTGTTCACTAATAACATCATATCAGCATCGTTTATTCTAATGCTTATAACATTCTGCACTTTCCGTTTTCAATGTTTCTGACATTCTTTTGAAAACATTTTAACCTTAGAATTCACTACTTCAGAAATGAATTGTGAATTTTACGGTTTCGTGGACAATACATATGTTATTACCTTATCTCTGACTTGAGAGAGAGAGAGAGAGAGAGAGTAGAATTAATACGGGATTAGCTCTTGATATATGCACATAACTAGATATACAAACGGCCCCCAATTCTAAGGGAGGAGAGAGGGATATAATACGGAATAAGCTCTGGCATAAATATGTGCATAACTACATATATAAACAGCCACAAACCTAAGGAAAGAGAGAGAGAGAGAGAGAGAGAGAGAGAGAGAGAGAGAGAGAGAGAGAGAGAATTCCAGAAGCTATCCCAAAAAAATTCTATAAACTAAAACCATAACTTTTTCTGTAAAAATAAAAATAAAAAAAAGGGTCAAATTTCCATTCACACACAAACGACGAACGCACGAACGACTCCCATCAAAGCCGAAAGCTGTGATGAATGAAAGTAAACAGTGGAATGACCATTTGCATTTATCCAAATGCCACACTTTTATTACCATGAAGGCGTGACATTTAATATCACAATTATCGACTGCCGCCAGCCACCGAGCTTGGAAATGAGGCGGCGTGGGTGTCAAAGCCCGATTGCCACTGACGGTAGAAGAAGGGGGTTTGGGGGGAGGGGGGGAGCTGGGGGGTTGGGGGTGGGTGGATGGTTGCCGTGAATGGGAGGAATATAAAGCTACAGAAAAAGGAGAGACAGAGACAGAGGAGCTTGGGGAGCTAACATTTTATTAACAATTACAGCTATAATATTCCTTATGTAATTAATAGAGACAGCCATGACTAGAACCAAGAGAGAGAGAGAGAGAGAGAGAATGGAGATGATCGAGAGAGAGAAGAAGAAGAGCGAGAGAGAGAGAGAGACGAGAGAGAGAGAGAGAGCGTAAAATGATTACAGAATAAAGGGCCTCCCGAATAAAAAACTGTTCCTTTAAAAGACAATAGGAATTTCCTGCCCCGGTTTTAACTACAATAAAAGAGTGTGATTTTATCGCCGAAACTTTTGCACCGAACGAAATTTATGGCGCTACGGGACCCGAAGTTGCCAAGGAGAGAGAAACACACTGCGAAAATAACTCGGGGGGGAGGGCTGGGTTTGGGGGGGGGGGGGGAGGAAGGGCAGAATCTCCAAAAAAAAAAGGGCAAAAAGATCAGGTATTCACACAAAGGGATGAATTACATTTTCAATATTGGAGGTAAGTTTCGCCAAAAAGGGTAGATCAGGATTACACAAAGGGATGAATTACATTTTCAAAATGGAAATAAGTTCTCAAAAAAAGGGGGGAGGGTTTCTACAATGGATGAATTAGATTTTGAAGATTGAAATAAATTTTGCCAAATAGTGAAGATCGGAATTCGCATAAAGGGATGAATTAAAATTTTAATATGAAAATAAATTCTCAAAAAAAAGGGGGTGGGGCGTTCTTCAAAGGATGAATTAAATTTTTAAGATTGAAACAAATTTTGCAAATAGGAAGATCGAGATCCTGCAAAAAGATGAATAAAATTCTGTAAAATTGTAAAATCTTTGCAAAAAAATGAAGGTCAGGATTTTACAAAAAGATGAACAAATTCTGTAAAATTGTAAAATCTTTCCAAAAGAGGAAGATCAGGATTCTTCAGAATTAGGGTCAACATTTTACCATGACCCGAAACCTCCACAAAGAAAGATCAGAATGAATATTATTAAAAAACCTGAAAAATAAAATTTGCAAAATTGAAAGATCAAGAATCTGCAAAAGGAAAGAACAAAATTTTAAAATGGGACAAAATTCTCCACAAAGGAAGATCAGAATTCTACAAATAGACGAAAAAATGTTAAAACTGGACAATATTTTTGAAAAAAAAAAATGAAGTTTAGGATAAAAGGATTTTAAAATAGGACAAATTTCACCATAAACGAAGATTAGAATTTTACAAAACAACGAATAATATGGACATTTTCCAAAAAGGAATATTGGAACCTGAAAAAAGGATTAAGAAAAATCGAGAACCTAAATCCTCCACAAAGGATGATCATAATTCTGCAAAAGGATTACCAAAATTTAGCTTGTGGTGGCAAAATCCTGCTAAAATGAACTGAATTCTAAAAGGGGTGAATAAAACTTTAACTGAAAAGGGAGGAACAGAAGTCAAAATGGAAAAATAGTCTTCAAAAATGAATATCAAAATTCTACGTAATCTAAAAATATCCATCAGTAGAATTTTCATTTTCCCTTCTAGAGAATCTCGTCCACTTTTTTTAAAACTTTGTACGTCCTTTCGTACAATTTTAATCGTCCATTTGAAATCTGAGGAATGGTATACATCAGACTACAAGACTGTTCCACAAGTTCACTACGAAAATAATAATAAAAAAAAAACTGAAACGAAGCAGCGTGACAGCGCAGGGCTCGAACAGCATACAGATGCAAAAAGAGATGAAAGTTGAAGCTTTCTATCGGAACAAACCTTCCACCGAGATTTCATAGCGAGGATTTTGAGGATGGACGATCGAAGATTCTAGCAACTGTCCACAAAAGATTAAATGGTCCTTTATAAAGTACCAAAACCATAAAACTATCTGGAGGTCATGCCATTAAGGTCATTAAGTACGCCTGATGAACAATACCTCACAATGTGACAGTTGGAAGGAAATGAAGAGATAATACGCTAAAACCCTTTCGAAAACGTGAACCACACAAATATACGCATCCACTATTTCCAGTGTTGCCATCAAAGGGAGAAGGAAATAAAAAAGAATATATCAGAAGTCGAATCCGCCGTAAAGTTATAAGTGCTCCGAAATGTAGGTCACCTGAGATTTCGAGGGTCGAACTCTCACTGTTTTCAAATGAAATTCTCCATCGTGTGCAACGTCACGGGATTCATTCCGTTTCACTACGAGGAAAAGAGATCGGATCGTCTTCGCTCTCTACTTTAATTAATTGGTAAATTTACCTGGATAAGGTTTATTGAAGTCCGTATTGGTACTACTATAGTGCGAGTATTTAAACGCTAGACCTATATATCTCTGTGGAGATGGATGCCGAGAAAATGTGTTCTTTATTCGGTTTTCGAGAATAACTGTGATCTTTATGTATGCTTTCGGGAATTAATGTTATCTTTATTTATGCTTTCGGGAATTACTGTGATCTTTATGTATACTTTCAGGAATTAATGTGATCTTTATGTATGCTTTCGAGAATAACTGTGATCTTTATTATACTTTCGGGAATTAATGATGCTGAGCTTTGTGATGTTGGCTTTCGGGGGAAATTAATGTTGATCTTTTGATGTTGGCTTTCAGGAATTACTGTGATCTTTATGTATGCTTTCGGGAATTAATGTGATCTTTGATGTTGGCTTTCGAGAATTAATGTGATCTTTATGTATGCTTTCGTCCTTAATAATCTGTAAGTTGTGTGATTGTGATTCCTGAAATTTACTTTAGTATAAATCGCTGGCAGTTTCATTCAAGAAGACTGGCGTTGCAAGGATTACGGTCATCGTATCCATATAAATATTAGTAACACCGAGGCCGACTGACTGATACAACAAATTGGTGATTATGCAGCGCCAGAAAAAAAAAACTATTTCACTGATATTTGCCGTCACAAAACATTCTGATGAACTTCTCATGTGAAAAAAAAAAAAAAAAAATCATACAATTACTAAATGTTTATAAATGACTTCAAATGACGCGACAAAATCAACAAGAACAACAAGAACAGCGACAACAACAATATATATATATATATATATATATATATTATATATATATTATATATACATATATATTTTATATATGTATATATATATATATATGTGTCTATATGTATATACAGTTATATATATATATATATATATATATATATATATATATATATATATATATATATATATATATATGTATATAATATATACATATACACACACATGTCTAGAGAGAATGAATACCACCGTGAAAACCCACAACACAAAACGGATATTTTACAACAGTATCTGAAGCCATAATGAAGTTAAGACATCAACCGACCCCCTCCATTTCCTTCAGCAACTGGCTTTCATCTATATCAACATCCGTAAAAATAAATCTTATTTCCACCATGGGACTTGCTCCTCTTATCGGCATTAGCCCTCCCCCCTCCCCCTACCCCCTCCTCCCTCCCACCATTCCGACCCACCCTCCTCCCCCCCCTCCCTCCCGAGAACAATATTGCACCATGCAATTGGAAAGATGCCTCCACACTCCTCCCCCGAAGTATATACGACGCAACAGAAACACCAGAAAACAAGATTTTGAAAAAACTAAAAAAAAAATAATAAAATAAGAAGTATCAGAAACGACAAAAATGAGACGCTGGCCAGATTCCAGGAAATTGTCTTGTATTTCATTCCAGCCACAATTGAGCAGAACTTCCGGCGTTTGTGGGTCTCCAAGATCACCTGTTGTGGCGAGGATGTTTTCACTTCGTGTCTGGAATCCTCTTTTGCCCCTTTTTGCCGAAGGTGTTTCTCGGTGACCTTTCATTATTTACTTACTCATTCTATGGCCTTTCATTATTTACTTAATCAGTCTATGGCTTTTCATTATTTACTTACTCATTCTATGGCTTTTCATTATTTACTTACTCATTCTATGGCTTTTCATTATTTACTTACTCAGTCTATGGGCTTTCATTATTTACTTACTCAGTCTATGGGCTTTCATTATTTACTTACTCAGTCTATGGGCTTTCATTATTTACTTACTCAGTCTATGGCCTTTCATTAGTTACTTAATCATTCTATGGCCTTTCCTTATTTATTTAATCAGTCTATGGCCTTTCATCATTTACTTACTCAGTCTATGATCTTCCATGATTTACTTATTCAGTCTATGACCTTCCATCATTTACTGACTCAGTTTATGATGACTTTTCATTATTTACTTACTCAGTTTATAATGACCTTTCACAGCGACAGCATATACACTGTTTTAATGTAGTATACTATCGCCCAAGGTCATGTCACGTCAAATGTATCATTCCTAGCGGATAATGTCAGCTTTCCAGCTATATTTATCAGAACTCTGTCAATACCTTGTATATACAAGCATGTACCAGTTTCCATCTCAAACAAGCACAGATGAATGTTATGTTAATCTCTGTTTTCGTTGCTGTTTTTGATTAAGCACGCAAGATCTCTTGACCCGTCTGCTTGTTGTCTTGTTACGTGCTGCACAATGAGCAAGAGCCCGTGCTGGCATAAAGCCAGCTTAATCTAAAACAACAACAATCTTGCACAAATCAGTCAGTTTGTAGATGCCGCGTTCTTCCTCACGCCTTCGCTACGCGAGGTTGTACGAGGTCAAGTCTTCATAATAAACTGTAATGATTAGCATCAGCATATATATATATATATATATATATATATATATATATATATATATACATACATACATACATAATATAATATATATATATATATATAATATATTTATATATATATTATATACATACATATATATATATATAGATACTACAATATATATATATATATATATACATATATATATCATATATATATATATATATATATATATTCACGCACCTTAAGCAACAAATGTCGTCCTTTATCAAATTCACTCAACCTCAGGATAAATACCGAAGGGGAATTCACAGATGATACGCGATCCGTCATCAGGTGGACTTTCCTGTGCATGCATTTCCATTATTTATCATCGGGGAGAAATGACGAAGAGCACCACTAGATCTGCCGTCGCTGCCATCGAGATTACGAGATTGCGCAGAAGCGATGATGTATCTTCACGTAGGTGCCGATAATAATATACTTTACTCGCAATACAGTAGAATTTGTTAAGAAAGCATGCAGCGTGTTCAAGGCAAGCGAGAGCAATGGAAACGATTTTAACAACAGATTAAAAAGAAGTTGGATGACTGTTCTTTAATAATCTATGACAGAGATTAAATGAATCCACGAAGGAGACACGAGGCAAAGGGGTGGAATGAGGGAAGGAAGAATATCATAGTATGACCATTGTATTCTTTGTTCAGGAACCATACACACACACAACACACACACACACACACCACCACATCACACACACACACACACACACCACCACACACATATATATATATATATATATATATACATATATATATATATATATATATATATAATTTTTTGCACCAAGAGTTCATCCTTTCTTCAGCAATCTAATAATGAACCCGGCAGGTATAAAACGGTTTTGATTTTCCCTTGGAAGCACCTACTTTGAGGAAAAAAACGACTTAGACCACATCCTCTCCTCATTCATTATCTCTGCTCATCTTCCTTTAAGAGTAGTCTCCTACTTGGTTGCCAATGAAATCTGCCTTCTCATTTAAAACATAAAAAAAACTTAAAAATAAAAAAAGTAAAACAACAGCGTATTAAGATACAAAAAACGACGCATAATTTTTACGTAATTATATAGTATCGTATATATATATATATGTATATATATACGTGTATATATATATACTGTATATATATATAAGATATATATATATATATATATATATATATATATATATAATATAGATAGAGATGAAAAATTTTAAATTGATAATAGAAAAAAAACTCATAAAAAAAAGTCGCATAATCTTCTACACAAATTATAAAAACTTATTGCAAAAAAAAATCTAAGAATATATAACAGTATAATTATACGTCAGACGATATAAAAGATAGATTAAAAAGTAGACGAAAAAGTATGAATACTTTACATGATAATCCTACATCAGATGATACAGAAAAGAGAAGAAAATATTGAATAAAAAAATAAAACAAAAGGTAATCTAAAAAGTACCTGGAATACTTTCGCAGCGCAAGAATTTAATAACAGTAAGAACACAGAATAAAAGCCTTGAAAGGACGAAAGCGACGGTACGAACTGAAACCACTGTAAATAATAAAGAGAAAACTTAAAAGAATGAAATTTACGTTGAGTCACAGAAGTCACATCGTGAAAAGAGCAGATGTGACGAATTCCAGGAATTTGTGAGATTACAGAAATCCAGAAAAAGACTGGTAATATATATGATAGACGAGAAGATTGATATCTCTATAAGGAAGCACCAAATACGCGAGCCCATACAGAGAAGGTGAGGAGAGCACTCAGGAAAGTGCCCCCCCCCCCCCCCCCCCCCCCCCCCCCCCCCCCCCCCCCCCCCCCCCCCCCCCCCTCCCCCCCCCCCCCCCCCCCCCCCCCCCCCCCCCCCCCCCCCCCACCCCCCCCCCCCCCCCCCCCCCCTCCCCCCCCCCCACCCCCCCCCCCCTCAAAGGCTCTCACAGCCAAGCAAATGAGCGAGTTGATACTGCAATTAATTAACATCTAAAAATAAACGGTTCACTTTGACGATCGTCTGTTCATCCGCTCGGTAATCTCCGGCCTCTTCAGGAATACTTAGGAATGTCATCGTTAATTCCTCCAGTTATTCCCGTAACCAAAGGTTGACCAATTACATGCGATCAAATCATCATTGCGATACGTGGGTTGGATGATTCAGTATAAGGATTATCTCCTCCAAGGACTAACAATGGCTATTTCAACAACCGTGAAAGCATTATGGAGACTGTTCGGGAGGATTTTTTCCTGATTTCCTCTGTCGAGTTTTCTAAATTCTTCCTGTTTTTAGGAGTTCCTACTGTTCGATCCTATTTCTCTTTTTTTTTCACTCTCTACTTAACTAAAATGCTTACGATTTACCTGTGAACATTCCTGCTGGGCGGTTAATTGGCTGGGATTCCGAAATCATTTCTGCTGCGATTACCTTCCCAGGTGGACGGTGGTAAAAGCGATTCTGAGACTAAATAAAATGAAAAGGGTCATTACGGGTGATTGGAAAAAAAAAAAAGTAAAATCTAATCCATAAAGTCCAAAGACTTATCCACACATTCTTAGTTTACGGCTAATATTTGCTCGTGTATGTGTGAATACATGGAAGTATGCATGTATATGTGTATATATACATACATACACACATACATATATAAACAAACATATATATATATGAATAATTATCACATCACCGTGATTCATATATATCATTCGAGCTACAAATTCCCCTTCGGTACATATATGAAAATATATCAATTCCGAGGTAGAGCGAATTAGATATTAAAGGACATTTGTCATTTGTAGCTCGAATGATATATATATATATATCATATATATAATATATATATATATATATATACCAGTATTATATATAGGTATATATATATATATATATATATATATAATATATATATATATATATATATATATGAATATATATATATATATATATATATATATATATATATATATATGTAATAAGATTGCCAACTGGTTCGACGAAACATTGTCATACAAGTTTTCAATGTAACCACATCATTACCAGATATAAATCCATGACGACAGATGACCGACATTGTTGAAAAAAATACAATCAAATGAACTGGGTTGCAAGACAGGACCTAAACCAATTCAAAATAAGATAACAGACATCAAAACAATCCAAAGAAGACTTGAACTTGTATAGTTCATTAATGCATGAATAAATGAATGAATGAATGGAAAATGACGTCACAAACCAAACTCATATTCACAATGCACAATGACGTGTTGAGCGCCCCCTGAGAAACGGGATCCAACAGTTGCCAATTGTAAGCCACAACAAACATTCAGCTAAAAGTATCGTTTAATATCCAATTCGCGCTACATAGGGAATATCACCGAAGGAGAATATTATGGGTAACTAATGATTCAGAACCTATGAGTGACTCGAACATCCGAAAGTAGCCATCAACGACTTCCAGCCAATGTTCCAGAACACTGGGGTGCTGTCCAAATCATTTATCACTTATAATTCCCCTTCAGGAATATTTCACGAGTAGCGCCAATTGTATATTAAACGAGATTTATGGCTTAATGTTTGCACACACACACACACACACACACACACACACACACATATATATATATATATATATATATATATAATATATATATATATATATATATATATATATATATATATATATATATATATATATATATATATATATATATATATATATATATATATATATATATATATCATATACGATATATATATATATATTTATTTCATATATATTATATATATACATATATATATAATATATATATAAATATATATATATATATATATATATAGTATAATATATATTATTATACACACACACACACACATTATATGACATTTCGGCCTTCAGGGCAAAAAGTTACGCCCCGGCACAGTAGTGAACTATTCATTCAAGTCGATCTTTCTCTCAATCGACACGAAAAGGCGCGAAATCTTGGCGTTTCTCCCTGCAACTTCCCAAGTCCTGCATTCGTTTCCGAAGACGGCTAGCGAGACTAATGAGAGACACGACAAAACGTCCCAACTCAAAAGCCCCCCCTCTCAGAGAGAGAGAGAGAGAGAGAGAGAGAGAGAGAGAGAGAGGACATTACTCATAATCGCAAACGCTCCCACGCAAGTCCCACGTTCCAGCTAGCCATTTTCCCCCGATATTAATAACAATTATCGCACGTAATCATTCCTCTTTTCGGGGAACTGACGCGTGGAGGACCCTGGAGTACTAGCCCACCTCCAGGTTATATACCCCCCCCCCTTACTCATAAGAAGTGGGAGAGGAGGGAGGAGAGGGGGATGGGAATCCACCGCCCCCCTTTTCTAGTTATTCCTCGATCCATCCACCAAACCCTTAAGAGGTAGGAGAGGAGAGGAGGAGAGGGCTAGGTGAAGGAAAGGAGAGAGAGAGAGAGAGAGAGAGAGGACTAAAAGGGTAGATCGCCACCTGTATCCGTCCCACGCTCTTTCGCGGCAACCGCGATTTATTGGATTTCAGAGTTGTGAAGTAAAATATTTCGGCTGGAGTCAGGGTAGGCGACGCGGATGAAATTCTCTCTATTTGCATAATATGAAGGAAAGACACGGAGGAAGGTGAGGGAGGGGGAGGGGGGGGGGGGAGGGGGGCTTCTGCACGAGGCGGACAAATATATATATACACATATATACGCATACACTGTACAAACTTCGGTGAGGGAGGGAGAGAAAGAAAGAAGAATGAGTAAAGAAGTACTATCCTAAAGCCATGGAGAGAAAGGGAATTATATATATAATGATGAGAGAGAGAGAGAGAGAGAGAGAGAGAGAGAGAGTTATCAGCTGTACAAAATTTGAAAAACAAACCAAACTTTCCAGATGTGTGACAAGGGATTTACATTCAGACATACACACACATTTTTATATATATAATATATATATATATATATATAATATATATATATATATATATATTTATATATATAATACTAAATATATACATATATATATATAAAATATATACATATATATATATATATTATATAGAGAGAGAGAGAGAGAGAGAGAGAGAGACCTTACCTTACCTTACAGACCTTACATCTTGTTCGGGTTGCCCCAGGTCCCTCAGTGTGAGGCACCTCTAATGTCTACCAGAGAGTTGCTAGTACATCTTCCGGTATATTTTGCATCTTCCAATCTTGGATGGTCTGGGATGCAGTTTTAGATATTTGTCGAGCTTATTCTTAAACACATCTACGCTCACTCCTGATATATTCCTCAGATGAGCTGGCAACGCATTGAATAGACGCTGCATTATCGATGCTGGTGCGTAGTGGATTAATGTCCTGTGTGCTTTCCTTATTTTTCCTGGTATAGTTTTGGGCACTATTAATCTACCTCTGCTTGCTCTTCTGATATTTTTAGTTCCATGATATTTTCTGCTATTCTTCTATCTGTTTCCATGCCTGAATTATCATGTAGCGTTCTTTCTCCTTTCTAGAACTATATATATTTTAAGAATTGTAAGTCTTTCCCAGTAGTCTAGGTCCTTAACTTCTTCTATTCTAGCTGTAAAGGACCTTTGTACACTCTCTATTTGTGCAATATCCTTTTGATAGTGTGGGTACCATATCATATTGCAATATTCAAGTGGAACTACGAACATATGTTTTATAAAGCATAATCATGTGTTCAGCTTTCTTGTTTTGAAGTGCCGTAACAACATTCCCCATTTTTGCTTTACATTTTGCCAACAGAGTTGCTATTTGATCATTGCATAACATGTTCCTATTCATCATCACACCAAGGTCTTTAACTGCTTCCTTATTTGTGATGGTCTCATTATTAGGTCCCTTATATGCATATAGCTTTCTTTCTCTGTCTCCATAATTTATTGATTCAAATTTATCAGAGTTAAATACCATCCTATTACCTCTGCCCAATCATATACTTTGTTAAGGTCTCTTTGTAGAGCGTTCCTATCTTCATCACAAGTAATTTCTCTACTTATTCTTGTGTCATCTGCGAAACTACTCACTACCGAATCCTTCACATTATTGTCTATGTCTTCTAATCATAATAACAAACAGTATTGTAGCTAACACCGTACCTTGCGGCACACCGGATATTACCTTGACTTCATCCGATTTCTCGTCGTTTGCAATAACTATCTGTTTTCTGTTGTGTAAAAAATTCTTTTAACCATCTTCCTACTTTATCCACGATATTGTGTTTTCTAATTTTCTTCGCTAATATATTTATGGTCTACTTTATCAAAAGCTTTTGCAAAGTCTAAATAAACCACATCTGTTTCATTTCCGCTTTTCATATTTTTGAATATGTTCTCACGGTGGACTAACAGTTGGGTTTGTGTACTTTTTCCGGGTACGAAAAACCATGTTGTCCTTTATAAAAACAAATTATTTTTTTATTGAAATGTTTCATAATATTTTTCTTTCATTACCTTTCATACACTTTCATAATATGTGATGTTAGACTCACAGGCCTATAATTACTTGCCTCTAGTCTTGATCCACTTTTGAAAGTAGGGGTAATATATTGCTAATTTGTTGCTCATCATAAATCTTGCCTGTATCTACACTTTGTCTTAATAATATTGCAAGTGGCTTTGCGATAGAATGAACTACTTTCTTTAACAAAATAGCAGGAATTCCATCAGGCCCTGCAGCAGCTCCATTTTTAATTTCATTAAATAGCCTGCACAATATCAGCTTCATTAATATCTATGTCAGCTAAATATCACTATTTTCATCCCTTACTTCTATATCATTATCTTCATTATCTATTCTAGGGGTGAATTCTCTCTTATATCGTTCTGCCAGTATGTTGCAAAATTTCCTTTTTTTCATTCGTTAATCTCCCTTCAATTCTCAGAGGGCCTATTTCTATTTTCTTTATTCTTCTTTTATTCATCTTTCTTCGCATTATGAGTATAATAGTTTGGGGTTTTGCTTGATATTTAATAGGGTTTTTTCTTCCAAGTCCCGTTTTTCATTTTCTTTTGATTGTATAATCTTTTGTTCTGCATTTTCTATCTTACTTTTAGTTCTATAACTTTCCATGCATTTTTTTCTTTTGCAAGACTTTTTTTCCACTTTCTGATTTTTGGCTGGAACAAGATCCTTCTGTCTCTTGGTATGCATGAATGATGTTTACTTTTCTTCTTCGTGTATATATTTTTCCACTATTTTCTCCAATATTTTATATAATATCTCCGTATTTACCCTTATGTCATCACTTACGAAAATGTTATCCCAATCTTTGTTTAATTCTTCATTAATTTCTGACCATTTTATATTTTTACTGTAGAAGTTGTATTTTTCCATATCCTTCCCACTTTTTCATTTCTTGCTTATCTCTATTTTCACTTGCTTTGGAATGAACTGTTAATTCTATGACATTATGGTCTGAAAATATTCGATTATAAACTATTATTCTTTAACATAATTCATCTCGTTCACAAATACTAGGTCTAAAGTATTTCCTTTCTTGTTGGCAGGTGATTTATTTGTTGAATGTTGTATTCTAGTAGCATATCTAATAGCTTTTCAAATTGCCTCTTATCTTCTGCACTACTATTACTCTCTTTTTTATATGTATAAGTACAACCACAATCTCCTATTCGTTCTTCCATTCTACGAAAGGAAAGTTGAAGTCACCAGATAGGAGAATAGTCCAGTCCTTATGATTTCTACATATATCATCCAATTTTTCAATTATTAAGTCAAACTCTTTAGTATTAGGAGGTCTATATATTACTATGTTCATCAATTTTTCAGATTCAAATTCTACCGCTATTAGTTCACATTCTGAGTTACTATATTTCTCATATATTTTTCCTGTTTTTTGTCTTTCCCATATAGTGCGGTTCCCCCTTGATTCCTATTTTTTCTATCTGATCTATAAGTTTGGAACCCTTTTATTTGATCATCATTCCCAGTCTCTTGGGAATACCAGGTTTCACTTATATTCATTATATCTATTTTCTTTTCATTTTGGGTTAGTTCTTCTAAGTACTCTATTTTTTCTTTTGAGTTACTCGTAACTAAACCCTGCGCATTCATCACTATGATGGTTTGCGTGTTTTCTCCTTCATTTAATACTGGTAGTAATAAGGATTTTCCCATGTCTCTTCCTGTTCTGGTATGTTGTTCTTTTTTCATTTCCAGAAATTCTGACATTAAAAAATCCAACTTTTCCATAATATTTGATCTTCCTTCATCATAATTATTCATTTTGTGTCTGAATCTGCAATTTTCTCCGTTTCTGCAATATCCTCTTGCATAATAAATACAGTTATTATCTCTTGAGTAGAATTTCGGAGCTGATGCTTTGAATTTTTTGCTGACACCTCTGCATATCTCATTGGTGGTTGGCTTTTCTCTTTTACCTGATATTCTTGATTTCTCTCTTTATTTGTTCTTTCTTATTTTGGATTTTATTACTTGGTGGTTATTTATTGATTATGATTCATGGGCTACAGGGTGCATATATTTGCATTTTTGTCGAACTTACATCCTTTTCCTGCTTTTAGGTTTTTACATACTTTTGGATGCAGATCTCTGCAATCATCCCCATATCCATCTAAGTATGCACATTTACCATATATTTCATAGTTTGACATATCTTAGGATGTTTGTAGTAACCATCTTCTCCAAATCTGCAATTCCCTCTTTTCAAAAGG
>NC_087207.1:67199680-67239680 GCF_015104395.2 Macrobrachium nipponense
AGAATGATTTGCTTGGGACTTATTCTGTTCACCCTACACCTTGCACATTCCATTGAGTAGGCGTTGTGCCATTGCTTTATTAGATAAATAAACAGAACACCTTCACCAAGCTTTTTGTGATTGGTTGCATGAAGGACTTCTCCACAAAAATAATCATATTTTCAGCATTAATTATTACCTATTTCTAGTAATTACGGTAAATAGTTTCGTACAAGGAAAAAAATACCGTACGTTCTCGTTAAATAAATTGCCCTTACGCGAGAGAGGAAACGTGATAAAACAGTTTGCTTTGTATTTATGTATTTCTTTTGTATTTATGTATTTCTTTTGTATTTATGTATTTCTTTTCTTTCTGTATTTCCTACTATCTTCTGTAATTTATTTCCAATGAACGCCATAGTCTTTGGAAGCTTGAATTTCAAGTCAATGTTCCTTAAATGTTTGTTCCACATGAATAGGGTTTATCTTCTGAATAAAAATAATAATAATACATAAGTCTTGTTTCTCTCTCTCTCTCTCTCTCTCTCTCTCTCTTGCTATTTTTTGCTCTTTCTTCTTATTTTCTCGCAAAATAAGAAGAAAGAACAAGAAAAAGCGAGAAAGAGAGAGAGAGAAACTAGACTGATGTAATTATCATGCAGAATAATCATTGTTCCTTGAATAATAATAATAATAATAATAATAATAATAATAATAATAATAATAATAATAATAATAATAATAATAATAATAATAAAAGAAAAAGTACGCTGCATACTTACGCGACCTCCCACACAGATTTTGTTAAAGGTCATCATTTTGTACGCTATGCAATGTAGTATTGATCACGTATGAAAAACTTGGTGTTTTGGCAGCTTTATGACATCATTATGAGCAAATATAACTTATAAGAAGGGAAAAACCAGCTGAAACCATCCTCCTTTTCTCTCTCTCTCTCTCTCTCTCTCTTTCTCTCTGGAACCTCGGTTTTATCTATTTCTGTAATTAGCCTACTTTCTCTCTCTCTCTCTCTCTCTCTCTCTCTTTTTGAAACCTCGGATTTATCTATTTCTGTAATCAGACTCTCTCTCTCTCTCTCTCTCTCTCTCTCTCTTTTTGGAACCTTGGTTTTATCTATTTCTGTAAACAGCCTACTTCTCTCTTCTCTCTCTCTCTCTCTCTCTCTCTCTCTCTCTCTTTGGAACCTCGGTTTTATCTATTTCTGTAATAGACTCTCTCTCTCTCTCGTCTTCATCTCTCTCTCTCTCTCTCTCTCTCTCTTCTTTGAACCTTGGTTTTATCTATTTCGTAACAGCCTACTCTCTCTCTCTCTCTCTCTCGTCAACTACTCTCTCTTCGTCTCTCTCTCTCTCTCTCTCTCTCTCTCTCTCTCTCTCTCTCTCTCTTTGGAACCTCAGTTTTATCTATTTCTGTAATCAGTCTCTCTCTCTCTCTCTCTCTCTCTCTCTCTCTCTCTCTCTCTCTCTCTCTCTCTCTCTCTCTCTCTAATCTTCTTTTTGGTTTTAACCTTGGTTTTATCTATTCTGTAATCAGACCTCTCTCTCTTTGAACTTCTCTCATCTATCTCTCTCTCAGAACCTCGGGTTTATCATTTCCTGTAATTCATTGTGGAAAAAAAAAAAACCTTGAAGTTTTTAAAAAAGAAAAATCTTCTCTTTCTAAAAATTCTCTCTCTTCTCCTTTCCTTTTGAAAAAATTGTAAAATTATTTTTCTGTTTAATCAGCTTACTTCTCTCGTACCTCTTCTGTTCTTTGTAACCTAGTTTTATCTTAAAAAAAAAAAAAAAAAAAAAAATTTTAATAGAATTTTTCTTTCTCTTTCTTCCCCTTTGGAAAACCTTAGGTTTTATCTATTTCTGTAATAAGGATTTTTTCTCTTCTCTTTTCTTTTTTGGAACTTGTTTTAATCTATTTTTTTGTAAATCTATTCTCATCTCTCTCTCTCTCTCTCTTTGGGAACTTTAGTTTTTATCTATTTCTGTAAATCGCGGTTACTCTCTCTCTCTCAAATCTCCTCTCCCTCCTCTCCTCCCCTCTTGCGTTCTTCTCTCTCTCTTTGGAACCTTAGTTTTACCTAATTCTGTAATCAGACTCTCTCTCTCTCTCTCTCTCTCTCTCTTTGGAACCTTAGTTTTATCTATTTCTGTAATCAGACTCTCTCTCTCTCTCTCTTTTTAACCATAGTTTTATCTATTTCAGTAATCAGCTTACTTCTCTCTCTCTCTCTCTCTCTCTCTCTCTCTCTCTCTCTCTCTCTCTCTCATCTTTCCCTCTTTCTTTCTCTCTCTGAACCTTTTTATCTATTTCTGTAATCAGACTCTCTCTCTCTCTCTCCGGTTTTTACCATAGTTTTATCTATTTCAGTAAATCAGCCTTACTTCTCTCTCTCTCTCTCCTCTCTCTCTCTCTCTTTTAAATCTTTCCTTTTTGGAACCCTTAGTTTTATCTATGTCTGTAATCAGCCTACTTCTCTCTCTCTCTCTCTCTCTCTCTTTGGAACCTCGGTTTTATCTATTTCTGTAATTCTTCACCTGCAATTAAGCATCCCTTCGTTACCAGCGCTTGAAAACCAGCAGATACATTTATAGGTCTATAAACCCTAACTACCGAAGCTCTTCGCGTAAAAGGGTACAAAAAAAAAAACAGGTACAAAAAGAAAAAACTGAATCACATACTTTAGAAACCTATTTCTGGACGAGAGAACATTGTTGAAACATTATGCAATTCTGCGGCCCACTCGAAAAGGGACTCTCTTATATTCCTGGCTTTGACAGCCTCCTCCTCCTCAGGCGACTGGTATTTTTTATTTTTCCCCCATTTCACGTAGAATTTCTCTTTTTGCGGCAGAACTGCTCTCTATTATTCTCTAGACGACCAAGGGCTCTCGTTTCTTCTTCACAGGTTCTATATCGCCGAGGGTCTCTGAGAATGAAAACAGAAATATTGACGCACTTACGATGGATTACAATTCACATTCCCGCTTACGTCACGGCCTACTTATCTCTTTATTTCTTTTTCCATGGTTCTTGACTATTCTCTTTTGTTACATGTCCAGTTCATTCAATTCATTTCTTCACATCAAACGTACCTTTTTCTTCTTCTTTTTCCACCTCTTCAAATTTCGCCTGCTCCCAGTCATAGAAATAAAGTCTTAAAAAATCATTGCTTGTCCACTTTCCTTTTCATCTGTTCTACGTTCTTAATGTTGCTCTCGATTCACCCCCACTGTCATACTGTTCTCAGTGATGTTTCTCTCACGATTCACCCCTAACGGCATACTGTTCTCAATGATGTTTCTCTCATGATTCACCCTTAACGGCATACTGCTCACAGTAATGTTTCTCTCGTGAGTCATTACTGCTTCAGCACATTTAGCTATTCGTTCATTACCAAAGCGATCAGTCTCGCACCCTCCTTTTCCATTACTTTTCAGTCACTGCTACCCTGCTTGTTTAAGTGTCTGATTGGTATGACTAAGCCTTCGCTGGAAGGGCAGTCTTCTCCACCACCCCAAACCCCTTCTCCCCTTTTACCACAAAAGCTCTTTAGGTCAATAAACACCGCGGTGCCCGCGAACAGACCCATCAGTCAATAAAGCAACGTCAGTCAGGATACGTACAGCCAGGATACGCATTCACAATTACATGAAGGTCAAAGTAAATACGATTAAATATGTAGTTTGGAAGCGAAAGGGCAAGTGTGCAAAAGAAAAAAAAGAAAAAAGTCAAATTGATTCAGTGCTCTCTCTCTCTCTCTCTCTCTCTCTCTCTCTCTCTCTCTCTCTCTCTCTCTCTCTAATACACACGCACGCACAAAAACATACATATTTTCGGCCATTAAGATTATGACATTTTACAAGTGTGACTTTCTCTCTCGTATGAACGTATTTTGTTGGAAAAATTAATGTACATCAAATCTCTCTCTCTCTCTCTCTCTCTCTCTCTCTCTCTCTCTCTCTCTCTAATCAAAGTTCCCTACCACACACACACACACACACACACACACACAGGCCAATGTCTCCCACCTACGCTCTCTCTCTCTCTCTCTCTCTCTCTCTCTCTCTCTCTCTCTCTCTCTCCTCGGCTGCCTCTTTCAGGGACTCCCTCGCATAGCCACAAATAGGATTACTCGGCGCGGTATGGTCAACTCACTGACAATCGCCGCCCGCCCGCCCACTCTCTCTCTCTCTCTCTCTCTTCTCTCTCTCTCTCTCTCATTGCAATTATCAAAATTCTTTGTGCTTGCGATGTTGAAAATTAGACCTCTGAGTCTTTTTCTCTTTCTCATTCTCTTTCTCGTCTTTTTATCTTTCTCTTTCTCATCACTGGTTGTTTCGTCATTGGTTCCGATTCTCCAAGTATATAATTCCGAGTCTCTCTCTCTCTCTCTCTCATTAACCGTGCCAAGGCAAAATTGCATCAACAATATATCAGTCCGAGGTTAGATAAACAATTATATCCACTATTTCTTCTCCCCGACAGGCATTATAACCAGACTGTATTTTCAATGAGAAAACCGAGAGGATGAAAAGAAAGCTATATAATAAATAGCTAAAGAATAAGAATCAAAATACAATCCGACCAATTATGGAAGGGAAGATCTCCTTTTACTACAAGAAAAACCTCCATTATATTTTGTAACCTGAAGAACTCTAAGCCCTAATTGGTTTAGGAACATATTTGTGCCTTATTTCTGGCCTCGTAGCTAATAATAAAACTTGTCTATCCGCGTACTTTCATTGAATAAATACGCACAATTGATATACTCATTCTCTTTTTTATTTTGGTTTTACGGGTACATAAGTGAGTACGTTTATCTCGATATGCGCAGACTGTATGTTTGGCCTTTATCGTAATTGGTTTGCAAGTGAGTAATTTAAGCGTGTTTATAAAGATTTATCTATGCATTTGTTAAAGCATTCTGCATTTCCAAGTGTGCATAATCATAAACGCAAAAGTTAACTTATGTAAGCTTATTAAAAACGTAACTCAAATTTCAGTAAGTCGAAGAAACACATTTCCTTGATGCCGTACGACCTTTTAACACTGAATGTTTACCAAGATTTTAGGTTAATGCGAAGCTTATAAAAGCAAGTGATGTTTCTGTAACCTCTGTAACCTACCAGTCAGTATTCATATATCATCTGCCCAGATAGAGAAATGCTGCAAAAACAAATAGATAGGGCTTATAAAAGATTTTATTTCTTTTTTTAATGAAACTTAGGCCGTCAAGCCAAGCCTTGGGGGTACATTCGACCATTTATCGCTTGAAAACAGTGAAAAGATGGGTAAGAGAAGTTAGACATCTCAGTTTAACCAGACCACTGAGCTGATTAACAGCTCTCTTAGGGCTGGTCCGAAGGATGAGATTTTTATTGACGTGGCTAGGAACCAATTGGTTACTTTAGCAACGGGACCTGCAGCTCATTGTGGGATCCGAACCACATTATATCGAGAAATGTATTTCTGACGATGAAATGTATTTCTAATCGCCAGAAATACATTCCTCTGACTCCTCGATGGCGGGAGGTGGGAGCGAACTCGGGCTACCTACCAGATGAGTAGTTGAGTACGCAACCGACTCATCCAGCGAGGAACTGGGAGAGATTTGACATAGAGACCGAAGCAAAGAAGTGGGGATGGTAGTGAAGTAGGCCACAGACTGTGTTCAATCAAAGACGATTAAATAAGAAGTGTACCATACACCCATTAGCAAATGAGACAGCAGTCAGCGATACGACGATTCCATGAAACAAATGAATACATCCAGATGAATAAGGAAACTAAGAGAACAATCTCTCCCAAAACGAACACAAAAGAGCTTTCCAACATAACAGAAATGCGAACACGGTCAGTCACGGGACAAAGCCTATTGTTCATTTGGATGACGAGGCGCTTAACGAGATCAAAACGAAACCGAATGCTTCTCTAGGCCCACCCCCCCCCCCACAAAATAACTCCGAAGAGACACAAAAAAAAAAAAAAACAAAAAAAAAAAAAAAAAAGAAAAAAAAAATCCGATTAAAGTGACATAACCCCTAGAACTTGAAAGCCTCAAAACTAAACTTTCAAATGTCAGCAGATATTTCGTTATGTATACACGTGGAATTATTAAACGAATACTATCCGTTAGAGAATCACAAGTTATTTGGTTATGTGGTTCAGTTGTAAAATGTGTATATATATACATATATAATATATTAATATTATATATATATATATATATATATTATATATATATATATATATATATAAGATATATATATATATATATATATAATATAATATATGGGGATACAATGCACATGTAAAATAGTTAACTAGCTTGTTACATAATCTTTATGGTTTCAAATGTTATAAAAAAAATTTATGTCTGTGTTCCTAGATGTCAGTTCCTTGAGGTGATATATAATATCACATTTTAGTGAACAAGACCACAGCTGATGGTCGAAAGCTATAAAGTTCCTATACAAGAAATATATATTGTAAACTACGGAAGGATTTTACATTATTGTGGATTACTTAGAAGCTTCTGCATTTATATATATATTTATATAATAGATATATATTATTATATATTATAATAATATATATATATATATATATATAAATATCTATATATATAATATATATTATATTATATATATGTGTGTGTGTGTGTGTGCGTGTATACTGTCCCTGTATTCTTGCAAAATTACACCATGCATGCACTCTCCATGGCTGAAAGCAACCAGAAGCCACACATGATGTTGGTTAGCAACAGGGAAGCGTAACAAATGCTCTGCAGACAAAGAATCATGCTAAATATACGGGCATACTAGGAGGATACGATCGACACGCGTATTTCAACGCTTACGTATATTGTTATCTCTTTCTCTCTCTCTCCCGCACAGATTTAGAAAGGAGGAACGCTCTTGACAGCATCCCATTAGCCTAATTTCACCAGACACTCCAAACCTTGAACTGATCGTCTAGGTTTTTTTATGATAATCTTTTGTTACGGGCAGGCAAAATAGGTTATGCTTCTGCTCTTACTACAGCAGCACTGGCGGACAACTAGCAAAGGAAGAAGGGTCTCTTGGTCATCTGCATTATAATGCTAAAAGACAAGTTGCCACAAACTAGGTCAGCTGAAGGTTTCGTAACAACAAAAGGACAATTCACTATAATAGACTCACATCAGCCGTGCATTTGATGACTAGGCCAGTCTCTTACGACGCTCCTGATTGGCTGTTGATACGCCAATCACAGGGTTGGATCTCTCAGGGGAGGTGCAACATACGTCCTGCCTATGTGAACTCTGAGAGAGACTGACAGTTTTCAGCCCCGTGATTGGCTTATCAACAGCCAATCAGGAGCGTCGTAAGGGACTGGCCTAGACATCAGATGCACCGGTGATGTGAATCTACTATATAGAATTATGTCCTAGCTTTGGTTATTCCTGTTATAACCTTTCTTCCTGGAAGAGGCAGGCTTTTCTCTTATTTTTTGTCGAAGGGACATAGGTCAGGAAAGGTCACAAGTTCTTTGCCGCCCTGATCTTTGCTGGAGTCTTTTGCAAGTTAATAGCCGTTTAGGCCTAGTGCCACTGGAATGCTCGCCCATCTAAAATGAATAATATTGTTTCAATTATCTTCCTTGATACGATTGGCATATAGGCTAAAGGGTCACACGTGCATTCCCACAGGACTGTAGAACCAGCCTCCTTGGGTATGGAGATATAGGTCAACCACCCTCCTCGTCACTCGACGACGAGGGTGGTTAGGCATTGCGTCCTGTGACTGTGTTCTCCGTCAGTAGGAGGGAAGGGCCAGGAATTAAGCATTTTAGGTCGCACGTAGGCCTAAGCTTTGGTTGATGGCCGTTTTCTGAGGAGAGAGAGAGAGAGAGAGAGAGAAGAGAGAGAGAGAGAGAGAGATATTTGCTGCTTGTTTTAGGGAACACGACGGGTATAATTTCAAAGATATGCGAAAAGGGGAAACATGACGTACGAACTTAGCTTCACATTTTCAGTTTAAAAATCATTACTTCTCCTAAAAGCAAAGCCTGTAGTACTACGCATGTTCATTTGCGAGTACGAGGGGAAATGTACGTACGCATTCAACTTGAAAGTGAAACTTTTACAATCGCTCACCCTGAGAATGAGACTTTTACAACCACTCAATCTGAAAGTGAGACTTTACAATCATTCGAAAACCGCTAATAAGTCGTCAATACGTCATCAACGCTGTGCTTAAATTCGCCAGAGTGAGAACCCTCGTTTTAATAACAAGCAAGCAGCTGAGACCAAATATATTCGAGGTAAAACAAAAACCGTTTGTTTGTTTGTTTATGTCTATGGTGTTTTTACGTTGCATGGAACCAGTGGTTATTCAGCAACGGGATCAACGGCTTTACGTGACTTCCGAACCACGTCGAGAGTGAACTTCTGTCACCAGAAATACACATCTCTCACACCTCAGTGGAATGTCCGGGAATCGAACTCGCGGCCACCGAGGTGGCACGACAACACCATACCGACCACGCCACTGAGGCGCTAGGTAGGAACCGTTTGGGATACTACTCTTCACCTTCGATAATATCTGAATGTGCACGAACTGGAAACAACTTCTGAATTCACGATTGTACAAAAAGGATACAGAGGAATATTTGCATCGAGAGAATTATTCCCCGTCTACTATTCTTCATTTTGAAAAGATATGTGCCTGAATGACTATCCATTTTGCAAACATACGCAAAATAAGCTCATTACGCTATCCTTTATAACTATCAATTTTGCAAACATATGCAAAATTAGCCCATTACGCAATCCTTAATGACTATCAATTTTGCAAACATACGCAAAATAAGATCATTACGTCATCATTAATGACTATCAATTTTGCAAATATATACAAAATTAGCCCATTACGCAATCCTTAATGACTAGCAATTTTACAAACATATTATGAAAAATAAGCCCATTACGCAATCCTTAATGACTAGCAATTTTGCAACCATGCAAAATGAGCTCATTACACCAACCTTAATGGAAAATAAGCCCATTACGTCATCCTGAATGACTGTAGGCAATTTTGCAAATATATGCAAAATAAGCTCATTAAGCAATCCTTAATGACTATCGATTTTGCAGACATATGCAAAATAAGCTCATCACACCATCCTTTATGACTGTAGGCAATTTTGCAAACATATGCAAAATAAGCTCATTAAGCAGTCCTTAATGACTATCAATTTTGCAGACATATGCAAAATAAGCTCATTACACCATCCTTAATGACAAAAAATAGGCTCGTCAAACAATCCTTAATGACTATCAATTTTGCAGACATATGCAAAATAAGCTCATTACACCATCCTTAATGACAAAAAAATAGGCTCGTCAAACAATCCTTAATAACTATCAAGTTTGCAAATTTATGCAAAATAAGTTCATCAAGCAATCCTTAATGAGTATCAATTTTACAGACATATGCAAAATAAGCTCTTTACACCATCCTTAATGACTGTCAACAATTTTGCAAAAATACGCAAAATAAGCTCATTAAGCCAATCTTGAAAAAAAAAATCAACATTTAAAGGTTCGTAAAGAATTCATTTCGCAAAGACCGGCATCCCAAGAGAGTTTATCCAATCCCGAGGGACTAGAGCACTCAATGCCCATCGCAAACTCTAGAATCTGCCAGAGTTTATGGAATAGACAACATAAATAGAATTCGATCCCGTTCAAATAAATTCGACCCCGTAATCTGGCCATAGGCGGATCGGATACGGAGACGTTTCGATCTCCCGTCAACGAAATGAATTCAAGTCAGGGAAACTCAACATTGGCGATTTCCTCTCGTCATTTATGTTTATAATTTGACACTTGGCAATTCCTTTCAGCAATGTCCATTTTCCCGTCTTTTTTTTTATTATCCTTTCTTTTCTTCAACCGGAGGAGGGGGACGAAATGGAGGAACGCGGGAAACATCATCACAAGTTGGAAATTTGTCGCTCCGTCATGTAATCTCTCTCTCTCTCTCTCTCTCTCTCTCTCTCTCTCTCTCTCTCTTCTCTCTCTCTCTCATTCAAACACCAAACATGTTATATATTATATATATATATATATATATTATATATATATATATATATATATACAAAAAACTTGTTTGAAGAGAGAGAGAATGTGCCTTTCACCACTTGGCCAGACGTTTGAAAGTAGGTGCTTTCGCAGGTCATGTGACCAAACCACACACACACACCACACACACACACACACATATATATACATATATATATATATATATATATATATATATATATATATATATATTTTAGGCCAAAGGCGAAACGCTGCGACCTCTGAGGTCATTCAGCACTGAAAGGGATATTGACTGTAAGAAAAAATTGTTAGGAAAGGGCGGAAAGTCAGATGGAAGAAACAAAATATGAACGGAGGTAGAGTAAAAGGAATGAAAGGGGTTGCAGCTGCAAAGAACCTTAAGTATTGCTACAGTGCACCACGTGAGGTGCTCTGACGGCACTAAACCCCCGGCAGGAATGCAAAGGACGACAACGAAGCCCAAAGCCAAAGCCAAAGCCAGGAGTGAGCGATCGAACAAACGCCAGAGGTGGTCAGGCCGAATTTAGACCTACCCTCACCTCACGGCATCCATCGCCTAGGCCTAACAATTTGGGAAGTGTCTCATTAAGGCCACAACACATCCTCAACGAGAGGCACTTGTGCCAAATCATCTACCATGAAAAAGCGGAAACAAAACGAAAAAAAATATATGTCGCTCCTAACAACGTCAGCTTTAGATAGCTGTTGCTACGTGACCCAGGTCTTGAGATTTTAAGATTATCTCTTTAAGCACTAAACATTGGTTATAATGTTTGCTTTCTTGTTGGTGATTGTGTGGATATTATACAGTATGACGTAATTTTTCATCAGTGCCTGTCATGGTGTTCTATCCGATTGAGATGCAATGTAATATTTCTCTTGTCTCTCGTTTTTGCCTACATACCCCAACACTTCGAAGCATTGTTCGGCTTTGCTCTGATATTTCAGAATTATTTCCCGATACTGTGTAATATATATAAATATATATGTACGAATGTGTACACACTGAATATGTATGTGTGTGTAGTTAGTTATATCTATTATTGACTTATATTATATAATTATTATATATATATATATATATATATAATAATTATAAGAATTATATATATATAATATTCTTCTCCTGTCTCTCTTCTTATCTTTTCGATGTAACATCGTTCAGTTTTTTGTGAAAAATTGCCTGCATTAATAATAATAATAATAATAATAATAATAATAATAATAATAATAATAATAATAATAATAATCCTACCAAGTAAAACAGTAAGTGTATACATGTACTTTTTTTATAGCAATCTCCAGGCTCATACTTACCATCCTCCAGCCCGGAGTCAAACTATTCCCTAAAGGCCCCTGTACATGCATACAGAACCTTCTGAAATAGGTCCGAGTTGCGGGACGGTACGTGACGTCCTTAGGAGTGGGACTTGACGTCTCGACCCTCTTCTATAAGGCCCCGATTTCAGACGGTATAGTTCCAAAAGCGTTAATAATAATGCTAACATTCATGAAGTAAAAGGAAAAGCTATTTATTAAATTGGCCATTTTAATTCTTTTTTATTGGGTCACCACAATACACATCTGGGGAGAAAGTATGTTAATTATATCAACAAAAGTAAAAGAAAAAGCTATTTATTAAATTCGTCATTTTTACATTTTTATCTTATTTATGTTGGGTCATCACAATACACATCTGGGGAGAAAGTATGTTAATTATATCAACAAAAGTAAAAGAAAAAGCTATTTATAAAATTCGCCCATTTTTTACCCATTTTTATATTTTTCTTTATTTTAAGTTGGGTCATCACAATACACATCTGGGGAGAAAGTATGTTAATTATATCAACAAAAGTAAAAGAAAAAGCTATTTATAAAATTCGCCATTTTTACATATTTTTCTTTATTTTAAGTTGGGTCATCACAATACACATCTGGGGAGAAAGTATGTTAATTATATCAACAAAAAGTAAAAAGAAAAACTAGTTTTTAAATTTAAAAAAATTGATTTTTACATTTTTTTCTTTATTTTAAAGTTGGGCATAACAATTAGAAATTCTGCCAGAAATTATTTTTTAATTTATCAACAAAAGTAAAAGAAAATAAAAGCATTTTATTTAAAATTCGCCATTTTTACATATTTTTCTTTATTTTAAGTTGGGTCATCACAATAGATCTGGGGAGAAAGTTATGTTAATTATGTCAACAAAAGAAGTCTTAAACTCTTCGTAATGTGGTTCCCACCCACACAAATCCCCATATCCCCCCCAAACCGAACACCCATACCCACCCGTTCCCCTTCGAGTTTTAAATAACTGCTATTTTAATTAATGTACTGGTGACCTTATATAACGAAGGGGGGCTTGCCAACCCGAGAGTCAGACTGAATTAACATCCTTCCATACTTCAGACTTCAAGAGCGCTTCATTCTTCCTCCTTTGTCTCGTTACAGCCCATTATATAAACGTTCTCGCTGAAGTTCTGAAGCGGTAGAGCATCTTGGCCAACTCTTCCCCAATGAGCACACGACGTTTCTTCTTCTTCTTCTTCTTCTTCTTCTTTTTCTTCCAGATAATCAATAGGCAAAATCCAATCTAACGGCACAGATTGCTAGAGCTCCATCTCCCTTGCAGGTGAGCAATGAATATGGAAAACACGAAAACGAGCCCTGAGATCGATGGAAGCCTAAGGAAAATCTTCTCCTTGTTTCACTGACTGTTAGACAGTTCCAATTCCAACCACTTGTCATAGACGAGAGAGAGAGAGAGAGAGAGAGAGAGAGAGAGAGAGATGTGATTTTGGGTCGTCGTAGGCGTCTCAGAGAGTAAGAGAGAGAGAGAGAGAGAGTGAGAGAGAGAGAGAGAGAGAGAGACTAAGGCTTTAGGAGTGGGTGAAGGAGAGAAAGCCCGTAGTCTCCCATTGCGCGGTAAAGGGAGGCTACTGTTCACAGAAAATGGGGAGAAACTATTTTTACGCTGTCTGGCCTAACTGATGCATGAATTTATTCCGTGCCAGATGGCGGACGCGGCGGTTTCCATCAAGAACAATATGTATATATTTACGTCTGTTCGCCCCTCCCCCCCCAAAAAAAAAAAAAAAAAAAAAAAAACACGGTCCATGATACTTTATTTTTGCAACAACATGCCGTATTCGTAATAAAGCGTAGTTCAAGGGAAATGAAAAAACAATCGCCATTAGAACGTTCATTGTCGTATTTAGTATGAAGCTCATAGGCAGGAAACTTACACAAACACACACACACACGCACCATGTATTAATTATATTATATATATTATTATTAATAATATATTATATTATAATTATTATATATTATATATTAATTTATATATAAAGATTTCAGGAGGTTCCATATTACACTCTCAGTAACAGGCCATGATTTATTATTACACGTTTCGCACGGCAAAACACCGGTGCTATCATCAGTCTGGATGAAATAAAAAAAACAATACAATTATATTTCTACATAAAAGGATTCATCTATATTGACATTAAAAAACTTGTAAAAAAGCATTATTAAAAAAAACAGTAAGAAAGAAAAAGAGAGAACTACTAAAACACCAACCATCTCTAGTAAGGAAGAAAGAGAGAAAAAACCGAGGTCCAGAGACGAAAACTATGCCCAGAATATAAATTACGAGGGCGAGGTTGTTATTGTTGAGGGTGGGAACCAGCCTTTTTTATGAGTAAACGGACTCTAAGGTGGTTAAGTGATCGGGTGGGTCGAAGCCAATTTATTATATTATATTATTACTATATATAAAGAGAGAGAGAGAGAGAGAGAGATGAAGAGAAGAGGAGAGAGAGAGAGAGTGGGGGGCTTTTTTTTAAGCTAAAATCTGTGGTAGATAATTTACCTTCTCGAAGAATCCTGTATAAGAAGGGAGCTACTTATTTTCGTTGACAACTGCATTGCAAATTATTCTTCTTTATTATATTTCAGATAAGCAATATCTTCCTCGTACAGCACCTAAAAAAATAAAATAAAATACATTCTGATCTTAAATATTCGGGAATTGAAGACGGGTTGGATGTTACCTAAGGACTGAAACCCAGAGGCCACAGTTGAGTGACATAAAAATCACTGAATTTCTGGGGGGGGGGCGGGTATGGGGGACATTCATTTATGCCAGTTACTTTTCCGTATACGTATTTCGACTTCACTTCCATCAGGGGTACGTGTACCGTTCGTGTTCCGTCACTTTCAAGTACCGCGGTTTCCGTTACGATGCGTACCTGCGTCTCCCTTCGTTTACGTCAGTAGCAGTCTATAAACGAATGCGAATAGCTTCTCTTCCCATCTTCCTTGCACAGAGGATCTTAAGGCTCTGTTCCCTCGGTAGTGGGTTACAATGAGGCCAAAGCCTTGTCAAAGGTGTTGGACACAGCAGTTTGTCAACAGGTTTTCTCGTAAGGGAGCCACCTCTGCGGTAGAAATGGACAGCATTGCGTGAAGGACACACACACAAAACACGAGCATTTCCACTCGTTGTTAATATTTGGAATGCCCAACAAAGCATGGTAAGCTTTAAAACCCATCGGATGCTTTATTTTTCCCTCACATACCAAAAATTGGGTATCATAGCACTATATGCTTGTTCTCTTGAAATAGGTCTAACAGCGTAGAAGGGTCTGATTCAACCCAAAACCAAACAGATGCTTTAGAAGGCATCACACAACGGGATGATTTTTGACGCTTCACCTTAAGAAAGACCGCTTCCGGGCAAAACCTGGATGGTGTCCTACGAAAGGCTGCTTCCAGGCAAAACCTGGATGGTGTCCTACGAAAGACCGCTTCCAGGCAAAACCTGGATGGTGTCCTACGAAAGATCGCTTCCAGGCAAAACCTGGATGGTGTCCTACGAAAGACCGCTTCCAGGCAAAACCTGGATGGTGTCCTACGAAAGACCGCTTCCAGGCAGAACCTGGATGGTGTCCTACGAAAGACCGCTTCCAGGCAGAACCTGGATGGTGTCCTACGAAAGGCTGCTTCCAGGCAAAACGTGGATGGTGTCCTACGAAAGACCGCTTCCAGGCAGAACCTGGATGGTGTCCTACGAAAGACCGCTTCCAGGCAGAACCTGGATGGTGTCCTACGAAAGACCGCTTCCAGGCAAAACCTGGATGGTGTGCTACGAAAGATCCCTTCCAGGCAGAACCTGGATGGTGTCCTACGAAAGATCGCTTCCAGGCAGAACCTGGATGGTGTCCTACGAAAGACCGCTTCCAGGCAGAACCTGGATGGTGTCCTACGAAAGACCGCTTCCAGGCAGAACCTGGATGGTGTCCTACGAAAGACTGCTTCCAGGTAAAATCTGGATGGTGTCCTTATATTCGTCACACGGATCTGGAAAGCCCGGGTGAGTGCCATTTGTGTCGCAACCCCACCGGATGCTTTTCTGCTCATTAACTCAAAACCAGAGGATATCAAATTAGTTATTTTTCATCCGTTCGGCAAAGAGGATTTGGAAATGAAAATACTTCATGCGGATTAAACTGCTCTACTAATCCTATTATGGGATTACCTTAACACCGAGCAAGAGAGAGAGAGAGGTAGGTCGCTTTGATTGAAGGAAAATCACGGCAAAAATGACAGCTTTTGCCGAGGTGTAATTGACAACTGTTATTGTAACACACTTACTGGAAAGGATTCGCCATTTCAAAAGTATGATTCATTGGGTAAATTCTATTTTTTCTTACAGTTCTCCGTGCTCATTTCTGTATATTGGCGTTTCTATAGCTTCACTGATTATTTTAAACGCTATCAAATTTTTGTTTTCAAAAATAAAAATAAGGAAACTTAATGTTTATGCATCGTAATTAGGAATAATATGGCGATCACTTCTCTCCATAAAAACTGTAAGTTGTCAATCATTTTTCCCATAAATAATGTACCTCCAAATAAAAGTACAAGGTATCGGTAATGTTTATTCTTGAAAAATGCCCTATTATCAATAAGTCCATTCCACCAAAATGTGAAAAACTTTCAAATATTTTCTCTGAGATCTATGGGATTGATTGAATTGAATACAGAATTGAGGCCAAAGGCCAAGCACTGGGACCTATGAGGTCATTTAGCGCTGAAAGTGAAACTGACAGTAGAGGGTCTGAGAAGTGTAACAGAGGAAAACCTGAATCAATTGTTAAGAGAGGGTGGAAAGTAAGACGGAAGAAAGCGAATATGAACGGAGGTTCAGTAAAAAGGAATGAAAGGTGTTGTAGCCAGGGGCCGAAGGAACGCTCCAGAGAACCTTAAGTAATGCCTACAGTGCACCGCATGAGGTACACTGACGGCACTGCCCCTCTAAGGGGCTGAGATATATCTAATCCATCAATCGTACCGAGAAAAAAAATACAAAGTTTCAATGCTTTTCACTCCTGAAATAAATGGGGGAGAGGAGGGATTCCCTGAAACGGAGCTGGTTATGCCCGTGAAACTAGGCTGGTTATGACCGTAGACTTATTTACTTTACTAATTTTCATGTACATAATTTCTCCATACATATGTTTGCCAATAATAATAATAATAATTATAATAAGATGCACGTCTCAACCCCCACCCCACCACAACAACTTCACAGTGACGTAGTCTATCCGGTAATGAAATGTCACTGAAGCTTTCCCACGAAACAAACAGGTGTATTACTGTCATCCAATCATTACGTTCTGGCACGACGCACCCACTACAATTATACCCACTTCCGTTTAACGTAGAGGCTGGACGCGTACCAACCAGCCTCTGCACACCAACAACCCCATTTATGAATAAAAACAAGTGATAAATTACACAAAGAAAGGTACAATTCACGTCAGCTGGCTTCCGCTGACATTATAAATGCGAGTGTTCTGTTCATCTCAAGACGCTTGATGAATATTTAGTGTTATTTCCTCCTTTTTTTATCATTTCCGTGGATTTTGTGTTTTTGGTTACAAGGAGTTACAAGGATTAGGATGTCTCAAAGACTTGTTAGTCCATCCGAGGAGACATCGCGTGCTCACTTATCTGTAGGAGCAGGTTTTACTGTTCATTCACAGTGTCCTCCTAATGATTTTGTCTAGCTTTCTTTTAAACACTTCCACATTGCTGCTGTTTACAACTCCTGGTGGCAGTTTATTCCACGTGTCACATATCTTGTACGTAAAGAAGTTCCCACAATGGGATGTGTTGTATTCTCTTCAGTTTTAGTTTTGATTTTTTTTCTAAGAAATTCCCACTGATTATTATAATACATATACAATATTCCTCACATGATTATTATAAAATTTAATGTTCATTATATGATTATTATAACGTTTAATATTCATTATATGATTGTTATAACATTAAATATTCATGATACGATTATTATAAATATACAAATTTAATACTCACTTATGATTATTAAAAAAATCATATCCAATGTTCATTGTGTGGTTATTAAATTGAAATTTATTATATTACATGTTTATAATTCACTGCATGATTATTATTATTATCATCATCATCATCATTATTATTATTATTATTATTATTATTATTATTATTATTATTATTATTATTATTATTATTATTATTATTATCATCCACACTTAACATTCGTTACCAACATGGATGGTTTCGTTTCTTTCATTTAAGAAATAAATTACTCACCATCTTAAGGCATAAAATGTGAAAATCATTTTTTTCTCTCTCTCTCTCTCTCTTCTCTCTCTCTCTCTCTCTCTCTCTCTCCACTGATGCTTGCCCCTTTATTGTCTAATTATTTCTTTACTTCTTCATTTTACACGCTGCTCTCTCTCTCTCTCTCTCTCTCTCTCTCTCTCTCTCTCTCTCTCTCTCTCTCGCTGAATTTGGGTACCTTCAATTTAAGTACGGATAAATTCTTCACCACAAGTAAAAAAAAAAAAAAGTAAAACTCTCTCTCTCTCTCTCTCTCTCTCTCTCTCTCTCTCTCTCTCTCTCTCTCATGTGGTGCTGTTTGTGTTCTGAACCTTGGCTGCCTTCCAGTGACCTAACGCACGACGGAACATGACGTCACTCACTCAGTGTTAAACAGTGCCAATTTTTTTATTTACTTTATTTCTTTTTTATTAGTCTTCTCGTCTTTTTTTCGTATGGCACTTCAAAGAAGCGGGACAGTGCCATGTGCTATTTCGGAGGTGCGACTGTCTTCGTTTCTCTTTATATTTTTGTCTTACATCATGCTTGTTAGTCTTACACAACGTTTGTGAATTGAAAAAGAAATTTATTTCATCTCTCTCTCTCTCTCTCTCTCTCTGCCTCGTCAGATCAGTTTTAAATGAAAGTAATTCACTTCTTACCCCTCCATTAACTTAATCCTGGGTTGCCATGGCAACACGGAGATTTAAGTCTAACAGGTACAAAAGCGTCCTTAACGCCATTAGTTTCGTAACATATTCTAAAAGAAAGTTTCTTTACAGCAATCTAAAATAATACTTAATATTCACGTGTTTATGAAATAATTTATTGTATAGGTGTTTTATAATAAAATCTTGACAATATTAACATGTTCTACAAGAAAGTTTCTTTTTCATAATCTAAAATAACATTTAATGTTCACGTGTTATGAAATAACCTATTGCACCGGTGCTTAATTATAAAATCTTGATTTTTTTTCTTTTTGCATTTCTTGTAGGACATGACGTTTTGTTTATTTATCTATATATTTCCTTCGTGGTTTTTTACCATAAAATAATCAATAACTCTATAACAGCTTTAGACCCAACCAGAGAAACACTATACCGCGAACCCTTCACTAAGTCCAAATTCTCATCCATAATCATTATGGTTTTCTTTTTAATTTCATTCAGGTTCGTAAAACCCATCTATTCACATAAATAAGTTTGTGTACTCTCTTCTCTCTCTCTCTCTCTCTCTCTCTCTCTCTCTCTCTCTCTCTCATAATCATTATTTTTCAACTTCGCTATCAATTATATCCGTACACTTCGAATAACTTCTCTCTCTCTCTCACGCGTGCGTACGTGAGAGAGAGAGAGAGAGAGAGAGAGAGAGAGAGAGAGAGAGAGAGAGAGAGAGAGAGAGAGAGCGTACACTGCCAATTCCATCTAACCTGGAACCAGGAAAAACAAAATGAAAGATAAAGTCCTGATACAGATAAAAAGAACTAAGAAACGAAAAGGAAACATTCGTGGAGGGAGAGGGCGAAAGATAATTTCCTTCGGAAAAAAATGTGCTCATTCATAAGGGGAATACTCGTCGAAGTCAAGTACCTTGTTTATTTAAAAGGAAGATTGAACATCGATTCCATAAGACCGAAATCACGGTCGTTTCTGCCCACAATAGGAGACTGGGAAGCAATCTGGGCAGTAAGTCTAGTGCCCGTAATGCCAAACACATAATTATACATTGTACGTAAAGTGGTACTTGAATCGAACAGCAATTATTCCTTACACTGCTTTGGGTATTACAGTCATTTCAAGTCTAATCTTGTCAAGAGAAAATCTAACGATGAAATTTAATTAAAATCACATACACACATTCTCTCTCTCTCTCTCTCTCTCTCTCTCTCTCTCTCTCTCTCTCTCTCTCTCTCTCTTGTCACACATCCGCCTCACCTTCACACACCTTTGTAGCCAACAGCACTTCCCTTCCACGAAATTGACGTATACATTACCCGAGTGATATAACATGGTGGGTCTTGGCAGGCAAACCTTCAATAACGTCACATACATACATACATACATGCATACATACACACACACACACACGAACACACACGGACGCTTCCCGGAAGTGCGGGCTTTGAAAGCGACCATCATAGCAGCACTTGAGGGGTATTGGGCAAGAGATGGGTGGGTACGTATGTACTGGGGCACAAAACTCTTTCGGATGGCACCGTGCGCTTGCGTTTGTAAGAAAGGGACGTGCAGAAAGTCACGGTGCCATTGCTAAGCGGACCCCCACCTCCCCAGCCCTGTTACCCTTGATTGACGGGTATAATGAACATTTGGCACGGAAGTTGCCTGGAGAGGTGATCGGTGTTTGCATGAGGTATGATGTTAGCATCAATTAGAAAAGAGAGAGAGAAATTATTATTATTATTATTATTATTATTATTATTATTATTATTATTATTATTATTATTATTATTATTATTATTATTATTTCGGAAGGAAACCTTCTCGTAGGCAAACTTTGAGAGAAAGCTGTCATCAGAAAAATAGAGAAGACTTTCTGCAAGATTAACAGTACTGAAGCAGCAACCATATTATTATTATTATTATTATTATTATTATTATTATTATTATTATTATTATTATTATTATTATTACCTTCAACATTTTATTCAGATCTTCATAACGTTTGATCGTTAGTGGTCCCGTGAGTAGATTGCATGACCCCAGTACGCATGTTAGGGGTCACTTTTCAAGGGTACATACTTATATTAAGCTATAATCCAAACATCTGTTATCAATATTTTGATATGAAATATACGGTCAAAAACTAAAAAAATAAATTGGGAATTACAATGGTGGTGTTCTAGAACGAGCAGGAACTTCTGAGAAGAAAAAAAAAATAAGATGGTAAATTGTGGTACGGTTTCAACATCAAACCCCCATCCCAAGTCCCGTAAAAGAAATGGCAGCATACAGAACTTCGGTTAATTCTTGTCAATCTACTCGCTACTGATAAGAGCTGATCTGATTATGCCACATTTTTATACTAAGAATTTCTTTTAATGTGTTAAAAAACAGTACTTGCTGGAAACATCTAGTCAAAAATTTCATCAAGCAATATTATTGATCGCAAAGAGGTGGAATTAGAAATTCTGCTTTGCGATTCGGTGAGCAAATAAATCTACAGTGATATCTTAGTATTATTTTTATTAGTTTACTTAAACTTTTGCCTCTTAGTGAAAACACTCTCTCTCTCTCTCTCTCTCTCTCTCTCTCTCTCTCTCTCTCTCTCTCTCTCACCTCACTTTTCGAAGGCAAGACTGAAGTACTTTATCTGCAACGTCTTCCCCTGGTATCACTGACAATCTCAGACAAGGCGGCCCTGTCACCTCAATAGAAGAGCCAGCCAGCCAGCCAGCAGCTACCTAGGCTAGGCTAGGCTAGCTAGACGAACATCTTGGGAGATCTGGCGGCCGGGCGGGTCTTCCCCATTCTATTCTTGAGCGTTCTTTGAGTTTATAAATAAGATTCAGAGCGCATCCCTTTGCGCAACGACGCGTTCGGCTCTCCCCGCCGCCTTTGAAGTCGTCAAAGCAAAGCGCCCTCATTCATTCATCGGTTTTCGCCCCTCCGGGGCGTCCTCGCCGTCAGTATCGAAAAGGATCGTCTAGGAAGGCTCTCAGGGCGAATAAGGGTGGATGCCCGAACGAAGAGGGAGAGGAGACCGAACGATGACAAGCAAGAGATTCGAGCAGTGATACACCACAGACTCTGTCCGAAGGGACATGGTTCTGGGGGGGCTGAGAGGGACCAGGGGGTGTGGGGGGAGACTTGCTTAGCGGCTGCAGGTTTCATTCATTCAGCTCTTCTCAGGAGCACTTTGCCAGTTCCGAGTCTTCTGATGTCATCCCCCGCATCCGAACCCTTGCAAAACACTTGTGCCCGAATTCATACATGTATGTATGTATGTATATATATACTATATATATATATATATATATATATATATATATATATATACATGTTAACATGTATATCATTAAAGGTGTTAGTTTTACTTCCTCTCTTTGCCGAAGCGTCTCTCTTTCAATCCACATTACATACATACATACACACATACAGAAACTACACGTATATAATATATATAATATATAATATATATATATATATATATATAATATATATATATATATATATATATTAGAGAGAGAGAAGAGAGAGAGACGAGAGAGAGAGAGAGAGAGAGAGAGAGAGAGAGAGAGAGAGAGAGAGTAAATAAAATTCAGTATCAGAGTAATCCTTCCGGACTTTCAAGAGGGACCCATGGATCCCCAGTCCGAAAAAGGATTCCCTCTTCCGTTCCTATTCTGACTTGGGAATCCTCGGTCCTGGGAATGACTGAGGGGGCCCTCCGACGGGGCGTCGTCGTCCTTCAGGCCCTGGGAGAATTTCAAGGGTTGGGGGAAGACAAAGAAGAGAGGTTTACGCAATATGCTTGACGGAGGCCATGTGCTACTAGTGAGGTAATCTGATGTGTGTGCTAAGGAGTCTTAATCTGTCTACAATAACCTCTTGTTCGGGCGTGTCTGAGGTCACTTCCATAACGGTCATAATTTCGAAACAGATGCAAAACGAGCCCCAAATATATATATACACATATATAATACATGTGTATATATATGGGGTAGGAGGTCAACTGTGCTCCACAGGGGCGGAAGAGGGAATCATTACATTAGGTAGAGAAACAGCGATGTTTAATTCACGGAAAATTAGGAGAAAATAATTCATGATGTTCAACAAAGGTCAGACCGTAAGAAGTGGAGACGACAGAGGGAAGACCAAAAAAAACCCAAATCAAACGAAGATTACCAACACTGAGAATTAAAGATCGATCGCCCTTGAATATCCTTAAAACAAAGCGACAGCGACATACACCATCTCGCGAAAGAAACTTAAGGAAGCTTCGTCGACTATTGCTAATCTCATTATTGCCGTGAAAGGTAAAAGCTGAGCCGAAGGAAAATTAGATTTTGTCATCTTAACGAAGGCTGTTCCTACGTGGTAGCAATTAGTGCCTGGGGAAAGCTGGCTACATCAAGGATATAAATATTATATAATAGCATTGCTGAGTTCTACTTCGGTTACAACTTTCTTAGAAACGAGAAAAAAAAATTAGATGAGAATTTGACTGGCAAAGTTAAACTGAGTTGGAATAATCATTAACATGATTATAATAATTATTAAGATAGTACCGGCAAAAGTATTAATAGCAGTAGCCGTAGTAGTATAAAGCTATTGGGAAAATGCCGTCCCTTGTATATGTGTATATATATAACTATAATTTAATGTAAATATATTTTATATTATATATATATATATACGTATATATATATATATGGCTGTGTGTGTGTGTGTGAGGGAGTGTATATACATACATACATATATATATATATATATATATATATATATATTATAATACATATATATATATATATATATATATACCATATATAGATATATATATATAATATATATATATATATATGATATATATATATATATATTACCTAAACCATCCAATATGTACGTTCGGGAAAGATACAAATTCACACCCACGTGTGTGTGTATGTATGTGTGCAATGTATGTTGTATGTGTATATATATACATTATATATATAGTATATATATATATATATATATACATTGATATATGTATTATATATAATATATATATATATATATATATATATGTGTGTGTGTGTGTGTGTATATACTATACATACACACACACACACACACACATATATATATATATATATATATATATATATATATATATATATATATATATATACATACATATATACCGTAAACCATCCAATATCTACGTTCGGAAAGATTCCAAATTCACACCCACATGTGTGTGTGTATGTGTGGCATGTATTGTATTTATGTGTATATATATATATACATACATATATATATATGTATGTATTTATGTATATATAACATAGAAGGAGAGAGAGAAGAGAGAGAGAGAGGAGAGAGAGAGAGAGAGAGAGTGCACCTCCTCCTCCTCCTCCTCCCATCTCACTAAAATATCTCACGCACCACCCAAACGCTGACAATAAGATCGTGATAGCGAGATCAGTAACCTTATTACAGAAATGCTCAAGGCTTAATAATAATAGGGGGAACGTGACGTCACACTTTACACGAACACGTAAACATCGAGGTATTAATCAACACACCTCATCTCCCTCCGTGTATTTTTTTTTTTTTCTTTTTTTGTCACTTTTTTACTTAGTACGGATTTCGAGTTATGCTCGAGAAAACATGGCATTCCAACCCCCCCCCCCCCTTCTCCACCAACCCCAGGAGATATAATATCTCATGGCCCGTGGCAATTAGCAGTGATAGGGTGCATGGGAAGTTCGCGCATAGGTTTGAACAAAGGATTCCTTATGAACATATGAAAAAAAAAATTTTACTTCTATCTCCATTGTGCATGTATGTATTGCATAGATGAATGCCACACACATAGTTCGTGTGTGTGTATGTGTTTATAATATGTTTTATATATATATTTTTTTTAAGCAAATATGTTTATACATATGTGTATTTTATTTCATTATATTTATTCATATATATGAATCACTCGTGAGAGTAATTCGTATTTCTTTTTTTTTACTGTGTTGGTTTTTGTTTTATTCCTCAGAATAGATATATACAATATATACATGCATATGTATATATATATACTATATATATGTGTGTGTGTGTGTGTGTGTGTGTGTATTTTGTATAATATATATATATATTATATATATATATATATATATATATATAAAATATTTAAAATTCATATTTCATACCTTGAACGCAACCAACACTGAATCTCATGGTGGCAAACATCTTCACATCATTACTTAATACGCTGTGAACACAGAAGGCTGGCCAATAACATACAAACAAACCACTCACAAACACGAGTGATCACCACATATATATATATAATATTATTATTATATATTATATATATATATTCAGAGTACTATATATTAGTCATTAATATATAAAATATGCACCACGGCACCATAATCCAATCTACCACCAGTGACGCAACAGCAAGAGATCAACGAATCGCCCTGTCGATGACGTCACGGTCTATGAATAGAAACCAAATGTAATCAAATCACGTAAAATCGCAACCAGACGGGGGATCTGATCGGCGAATTTTTTATTTGTTTATTTTTAATAATCAGTTTACTTGAGACGACAAAAAAAGAATGCAGGGATATATATATATACATTCTATAAATATATATATATATATATATATATATATATATATATATAGAGAGAGAGGAGACGAGAGAGAGAGAGAGAGACGAGAGAGAGAGAGAGAGAGATGGGCAAATGCCTTTAAAAGGTCACTTTACATAAACTTTTATTCATAAATTTATCATATATACAGAGAGAGAGAGAGAGAGAGAGAGAGAGAGAGAGAGAGAGAGAGAGTAGAGAGAGAGAGAAATGGGCATGCCCTTTAAAAGTCACTTTACATAAACTTTTATTCAAATTAATTTTCATAATATACAGAGATAGGAGAGGAGAGATAGAGAGAGAGCGAGAGAGTTAGAGAGAGAGATGGTCGGATCCCTTTAAAAGGACACTTTATATAACCTTTCTTTCATACATTTATGTGTAAATGTATGCGTAAAAGACTATAAATACTTGTGATTTTACTTTGATATATAAGTTTGTGACTCCGGTGTCTTTACTTAAGACTGTTTCCAAGGCTGACTTGAGACTGTTTACAAAGCAGTCAGCTATGTCTCACAGAAGCAGCTCAAGAGCTTTTTGTGATCGTGAATGAGTTTACGTGAATTATGTACTTATATATATATGCCTTCATGTACCCAGCTTACGGTCATTCAATTGCGTGCATGTTTGTGCCCTCTCTGTTCATACTTTGCTTGCGAGGGTACTGTGTGAGCATTTGATACATACACGTGAGCTTAATACGCATGTACGCGCGCGCATGGAGTCGAGTATGAGTGGCGTGCCTGCATTCAAACACGTATGCATGTCCGAAGGTCACGTTCAACGCACTCGTGTACGTGAAGACGAAGCACTCCCGGCTTACGTGCATGTCCGTGCGATTCTTTATTTATTTTATTTTATTTATTATTTTTATTATTTTTTTACCAGCCCCTGATGGAAATGAACCGTGCGTCATTGACCCAAATGGCCACGTCATCCGATAAAATAGCAAGGGCAATGAAAGAGGAGGAGGTCATTTCTCCAGTGGAGGAGGAGCTCCTCTTCCTCCTCCAAAACTGACTCCTACCGCTTCTCAGCATACTCGAGGCTGTCTCACAATTCTCGTTATCACATTTCTGTCGTTCTTGGGCCGAAATAAACTCTTGGGTTTGTGGGGGGGGGGGGGGGAGGGGGGGGGGGGGGGGGGGGGATGGACCTGGGAACGCAAGCAGTCCTTTGCTTGGCCTCGCTCAAGAGAAGCGACTTCTGGAATATTTATGCTTGCGCAAGTCACACGGGATATTACGAAGAAGTATTAGACGTGGGGGGGGGATACAGAAGAGACATTAATTTTTCTCTATATAATCTAAAAAGCTGTCTGTAATTCCCCTTTTATTCAGTTAAATGCTCTCTAGAGTTAAGAGTGCATATTTTACTGAATAATACAAGGGAATATGAACCAATTGGTTACTCAGCAACGGGACCTACATCTTATTGTGGGATCCGAACCACATCGTATCGAAAAATGAATTTCTAATCACCAGAAATAAATTCCTCTGGGTCCACATCGGTGGCAGGGAGGGGAGGGGGGGGGGGGGTGCGCGAGCTCGGGCCACCAGAATCTGAAGTAAGAATATGAGATGAAAATTGGGCTGAAATCGAGAAAGTTCAACTATTCAATGAAATAGAGGATCAGGAATCCAAACAGAAAACGAGAATAATGAATAGAATAATTGTCCAGCCATTTCCCATTTTCTATGATGATGTATTTGCCAAACACTGCCTCTCTCCTCAGGGAGTAGTTCTGTCGGGCCTCTGTGCTCATTTACGCACAGTCCTTCATTGCTCCTCGTCTCGTGACGGTAACGATAATTCCACGGTCTTCTCTGTGGGATAGGAAGGGAGTAACGACCCTCATTGGAGGTCGTACTTCGGAGAGAACTCAAGGTCAATCTCGACTGCTCCGGGCCTTGAATAGAAGGCCATTGTTACTCCTTTCTTTTCAGGACTATTTTTTCCGATGCCTATTCAAAACAGGCGTCATGATAACGACTATTAGTATCATTATTATTATTATCATTATTATTACTCAGAAGATGAACCCTATTCATACGGAACAAGCCCCCAAGCTTCTAAAGAATATGGTATTCATTAGGAAGTACGAGGAGGTAAAGGGACATACAGAAAGAAGAAATATCACTTATGAAAAAAAGATAAAAAAGAAAACATTCAAATGAATTGCTTCTTTCATTACTGCTACGAATAATACACAGTAATACACAGATTCGTTCTCTATAGATTTTTGTCTATCCGTTTATCTAGATTTCCTTATACTTCTCTTTTCATTTCTTTGCCCTCTTTTCGTCGTTTTTTCACATCAAAGCATCAAATCTTGATAAGGTGTGCTTGGAAAATCAATGTTTTTTAAAGCTACCATCAACTACAATTTGGCAGAAATCGTTATTATTATTATTAATTTTTATTTTATTTTTGTATATCACAGTCCTCCAATTCGATTAGGTGGTATTTATAGTGTGGGGTTCCGGGTTGCATCCTGACTCCTGAGGAATCCATAACTTTTCTTACTATGTGCGCCGTTTCTAGAATCACACTATTATTATTATTATTATTATTATTATTATTATTATTATTATTATTATTATTATTATTATTTCAACGATTATGTTACTTCAAATAAAAAATAAATAAAAATAATGATAATTCATAACAGCAAAAAAAAGAGCGTCAATCAATAATATAATAATAATAATAATAATAATAATAATAATAATAATAATAATAATAATAATAATAATAATAATAATAATAATATGTACAATTTAGTTTAAGGCTGCTGTAAAGTGTATGTATTACTTTTGACAGTATTATCATTAATAATAATAATAATAATAATAATAATAATAATAATAATAATAATAACATGTATAATTTAGTTTAAGGCTGCTGTAATGTGTATGTATTACTTTTGCCAGTATTTTCATTAATAATTATAATAATAATGATAATAATAACGGGCACAATTTTTCGTGTCGAAAACGATGACAATGGTTGCAGGTCCACAATAATATAGCATGTGAGTTTTGGTCTTTAATGGATATTAAAGCTTTCGAACTTTGTGCTAGGTTCATCTTCAGTCAAAGTGCTTTTTATGTGTGGTGACTATTATGGTCCATTTAAAGACCATATACTCACATGCTATATTATTGCGGACCTGCAACCATAATAATAAAATAATAATAAATAATTAATAATAATAATAATAATAATAATAATAATAATAATCGAGATGACACCACCTGAACACAAGACTATACTCTGTTTTTTTTACATCTGTCCATCCGCCTGTGGTGTTTTTGTATGGTAACACTGCGTCCCGGGCTTTAGATAGTTACGCTATTTGTAAGTTTTAGGTAAATAAAAGGATATCTGGGTGTACATTTGCAACTGAAAAGTGTTTTAATAATTTACTGTTTGTGAATTACACCGTTAATATCCGAATTAGGGTTATTATTATTGTTGAATGTAACTATCTAAAGCCCGGGACGCAGTGTTACCATACACAAACACCAAACGCTGGTGGACAGATGGAAAAAAACCGAGTATAGTAGTTAGCCATCGGTTCCTACACTACGTGCACAGTGAAACATACGAGAAGGATTGCAACAGCAACCAAATAAGTTCTAGGAAGAGATCCAACAGAGAAATCAGAATATCCAGTTAAAGTCTGCTTCCTGCCTGCATGACGAGCTGTAGGTACCGCTTGGGTCTGGGTTGAATTTTGGGAAGGGCTGATGACGTCAACCGGACGCTTTCGTGATATTTCGACACTGGCCACTCATTCCTACTATGCTCTCTCTCTCTCTCTCTCTCTCTCTCTCTCTCTCTCTCTCTCTCTCTGTTTAACCAACTTGCCCAGACTTTTAAAGTGACTAGAGAAAGACAAATTCTCTTCTCTCTCTCTCTCTCTCTCTCTCTCTCTCTCTCTCTCTCTCTCTCTCTCTCTCTCATTAACATTCCTTCATTCCCTCACAATTTAAGCATGAATCAATTATTATTTAACCTATTATTATTATTATTATTATGAAGATGACCCCTATTCATATGGAACAAGCCCACCACAGGGGCCACTGACTTGAAATTCAAGCTTCCAAAGAATATGGTGTTCATCTGAGAGAAGTAACAACAATAGATGAAAGAAAATGCAGAAAGAAGGGATCAGTAATGAGGGAAGTAAAACGAAATTAGCAAATAAATGGATAAAAAAAATTAGCAAATATATAGAAAAAAACATAAGTCAGTTATATAATACCACGAGAATTTCTGTGGGGCAGTAATGCACTGCATACTCGTTTGAACTGAAACAATGAAACTGAAATGACAGCCATTTTAAATGCGGAGACCAACGACGACATTACAAGGACATTTCTTATCTGAATTTCAGGGTTTCAGATGCAAAGGACAATCTGGGTCGACTTACCTAAATGTCAAAGGTTACATAATCTACGACCGTACCAGAAACGCAGAGTCCTCACGGGGCAATTCAAAACGTCTTTGAACTCGAGAAAACACGACATTTCTCTTGATTCTAAAGGTACTCCGAAAATGACACTGTTTCAGAGTATTAAAAAAAAAAAAAAAAAAAAAAAAAGGTGGGGGTGGGGGTTCAAATGCAAAAGCAATCCCAAAGAGCTTTCGGTACAAAAGCACTCAGGATCTCTCTCAGAGTTTTAAAAACACTCCGTAAAGTTCAGAGGGACATATCCCGAACTTCAGAGAAGTATTTCTGCCTGAACCTCAGACTACACTGTTCTGAGCTTCAGACAAGAGAGAGAGAGAGAGAGAGAGAGAGAGAGAGAGAGAGAGAGAGAGAGAGAGAGATTCCCGACTTCAGAGATGTGTTCCAAACGAAAGTGAAAATTGTGTCAACTTCAAGGGTGGCTCTTTTTTTTCAGCGTTGAGAGAGAGAGAGAGAGAGAGAGAGAATAATTCCCTTGCGATGACAGCAACGAAGAGGGGCTTTTCTAACCCCAAGAGTCATGGCGTAACGGGAGAAAAAAATTTTCATTGAATTGGCCAGAAGAGGAAAATTCTCTTTAATGCAAAAGAAAAAGAAAAATACCCATCTAATGAACAACAACGAAAAAATAATTTCACTTAATGCAACGGAAAATATTTTCGTTCAGTGCAAAAAGAAATTACTTTCGTTTAGTGTTAACAGAAATTATTTTCGTGCAGAAATTATTTACTAATAGAATATATTTTTGTTTATATAATACAAATTACTTTCGTCAGATGCTAGTAGAAAATATTTTCGTTTAATGCAAATAAATTTATTTCCGTCTAATTCTAATAGGAAATATTTTCGTTTATTGCCAATACAAAATATTTTCGCCTAATACTAATAGAAAATATTTTCGTTTAATGCTAAAAGAAATTATTTTCGTTTAATGCTAAAAGAAAATAATTTCGGCAAATGCTAATAGAAATTATTTTCTTCAAATAATAATACAAAATATTTTCGTTTCATGTTAATAAAATATATTTTTGCCTAATGCTAAGAGAAAATATTTTCGATTAATCTAACAGAAATTCTTTTAGTCCAATTCTAATAGAAAATATTTTCGTTTAATGCTAATAGAAATCATTTTCGTCTAATTTAATGCTAAAAGAAAATATTTTCGTTGAATGCTAACAAAAATTAATTTCGTTCAACTGATAGAAAATATTTTCGTTTAAACGCGAATGCAAAACATTTTCCTTTAAAGCAACAGAAATGATTTTCGTTGATAATAATAGAAAATATTTTCCCATTTTATGCAATAAAAATATTCAATAAAAATATTCGACATTTTCAGGTGACGGATTTAGCATCACAAAAAAAAAAGAATAATCTCAGGAGCAAAGAAAACTCATTCAATTTACAGAAAACATAAACATAATATTTTTAACGCCGAAAAAAAATCGCGAATTCTTAACTGAAGAAAAATGAATTTACTCCATAAGAATCTCATTTGATGCAACATAAAACATCTATTCGAAAGAAATATACTTTTCACAACGTGGCAATGAAATTTCCAGCGACACGTAAAAGAAATCTCTTAAATCTCTCACTTTTACTAAAAATTAATTCAATACGGACAACACGAACAAATTCTCATTTAACGCACAAAAAAAAAACGCTATTTAAAGTAAAAACTAAATGGGAAATGAATATTTAAAAAACCTTAAATAAAGGCTCAGGACGTAGTTTCTCTCTCTCTCTCTCTCTCTCTCTCTCTCTCTCTCTCTCTCTCTCTCTCTCTCTCTCTTACCCATGCGTATTTTCTGTTGAAAGAATAATATATTGATTATAAGAATACCAAAGAGTTTACCAGATCGCCAAAGACTTTTCATTAACCAACTATCTATATATCTATCTATCTATCTATCTATCTATCTATCTATCTATTTACCTATCTATCTATATATATGTGTGTGTGTGTGTGGGAGAGAGAGTCTAAATCGAACCCAATCTCTCAAACGAAAGACAAGGGCACTACTAACGAGAGAGAAAGAGAGAGAGGTCACCGGGAAGGAGAACCAGGAATAAATGACTACCGATTATTTTTATATCAACCCCGCGAAACTATTTGCAAGCGAGAGAGAGAGAGAGAGAGAGAGAGAGAGAGAGAGAGAAAGAGAGAGAGAGAGAGAGAGAGAGAGAGAGAAAGAGAGATTGGACGCCGCGATGGTCCGAAAGCAAATCGCGCCATATTGCCAAAAAAACAGCGAGCAAATAGAAGCACGCGACATTCCTGGCATTTTCGCAACTTCTGTTTACCGTCCAAGACTTGTACTGTCTTGAGTCTTACCAGTCGGTGTTTCACAACTTGTGCGTTATTCAGACTTTGTCATTGACATCTACACGCTTGTAGTTTTGTACTTCTTTTCGTCTTGCACGCTGCGTTCTGGAGCTTATCGTCTTGCTGGCTATGTTCTATCGCCGTTTATCCAAGCGTCGAAAATATCCCGTTTTTCACGTGTTTGACATAACATAACGGCTTACATTCTACGTCTTACAGTCTGCTTTTATTATCCATTCTCACAGTTACGTTTCACCTGTAATTTACCAATGAAGTCATCAAGCCGCCTATATATGTGTCTAAATCTTACAGTTTACGAATGTGCGGCAACATTAATCCCAGCAAGATATAACCACATAAATAAATGTAAAAATCTATATACAAAATAATAGTATATATATATATTATAGTTATTATATATAATTATATATTATAAACTATATATATATATATATTATATATATATATTGATATATATGTGTGTGTGTGTGTGTGTGTGTGTGTGTGTGTGTGTGTGTGTGTATCCTTGCCCTTTTTAACATATTTACATAAAAGTTATTGTAATGTCGAAAGTACAAATTTGACAGACATTCAGAAGATATCTCCTTTCCATAACAATAAACAAGACACTCACACAATGAACTCTGAACTTCTAGATTTACTGTTTAACTTTTATTTCCACGCAAAAAAAATTGAACACGAAAAAGAAAAAACAGGAAATAGAGAAGTCACCACCTCATTGTGTGACCGCTGTATTTACTTAGCTCTAGTAAATGATAACAGCGTATGTTGTGGACGCGTGATGTGGGCGCTGAATGAGAATAAAAAGAACGGTGGAGCTGTTGAGATTCATTTTCCTATCCAGAAGGCTCTGAAGGTTGAGAATAAAAAATAAAGCGATTGAAACTACGGTCTTCAGAGAAAGTAAAATCTTTCGAAGGTGGTTTATTCCAGGATAAAAAATGTGTATATGTCGAACCGGAAGGACCTATTTATTAAGAATGATTGATGGATTTATGGGTTTTAGACATACGTGCCAAACACCGGGACTACTACTGCCATTCAGCGCTGACAATCAAACGTTAATTTAGCTAAAATTCATTAAAACTATAAATTAGGGTAAAAAAAAATCTACAATCCTCAATACGAACTAAATAAATCTGAAACATCTGATAAAAAAAAGTTAAATTCTGAAATGAAATGAAAGATAATGTTAATTGTCTTGAAAAACAACATTAGTTTCCTAATTCACAATCATTGCCAAGTGTCTCACTCATGGACCTGCCATATAGTGAAGTAGCTCTCCCTATTTGGGTACAAGCTGGGCAAATGCTTTACTGTTAAAACTTCTTGACAGGAACTACACACACTGGGGTCTGCTCCTATTCATTACGAGAGGTCAAGAACTGTGAGTAAACGTAGGTATCAAGTAGGCCTACTATGTACACATACGAAGTGACTGATGAATGGAAATGACTTAAATTAGTAGGTCAAAAAGTGTAGTGGTGCCAGGGACAACCGTTAACCTATTTAATTTATTTATTTACTTATTATTATTCTTTCTTTTTTTTTGAGTGGCCGCATATCAAACGAAAAAATTATTCTGGAATTTATAATTTAAAAAACCAGACAAACTTTCAAGACAAGGGAAGAGAGAAATAGTCTCAAAGTGCCACAAATAACCCTAGAGCCAAACAAATCGGTTTTTGCTATTAGGAGCTTATGACGTGTCTCTCGCCATTGCAAAGATTGAAGCAATCATTGCAACGAAGTGAGAGATCCCCTGATTGCCACGAAGCCGAGAATCCTTTATCAAGAAGGAAATGTCACAATCAGAGAGAGAGAGAGAGAGAGAGAGAGAGAGAGAGAGAGGCGGAGCGATGAAAGCCAAGTGGAGGAAATGAAATGAGACGAGAACTGAGAATCTCGTGGCTCGGCTACATGAGAGAGAGAGAGAGAGTTGTGATGGTAGAGTAGGGGGGGGGGGCATTGTGTTGGGTCTTGCTGAGTAGGGGCCCGACCCGGACTGGGGGGGGGGGGGGGGGGCGGGGGGATGGGGGACTAACGAATGGAAGGCGTACACGTAAATAAGGGGTGCGTTCGAGAGCCGACTCTAGGGTGCCCCGACATGCCCTCTACTCTCTCTCTCTCTCTCTCTCTTCATCTTCTCCTCCTTCCCCCTCTCTCAGTCAGCCGCCAACTGCCCTCCTGTGTGAGCGGCGTTGCCTCGCGTGCCCCCCAAAACCTGTTGGCCATTCTCGAACCCACAGCTAGCTACCTCTCCTTAGCGTTCAATCGTACTACTCCCATTGTCTTCCACAATTTCAGTCGCGTCCTTCCCTCCCACCCTCTCTCTCTCTTTCTCTCCCTTTAACCTCTCGTGAGCACTCTATAAGGAACCAGAGAAAGAATATTATCGGTGAACTCCTCGACAATTGAATAACAAATTCTTTGACGAAAAGTCTGGGTCATTATAAATACTCCCGTTTGACGCGCGCTATTCGGTCGCCCAATGGGACCATCGGCGCTTTACGTAGCAAGAGAGAGAAAGAGTGAGTGGAGTTTTTTTCTGTGAGTGTGATCTCCACTGAAAGTGTAACTTCGAAGACGACGACGTTTAGTATTCCCTCAGTTGCGGCGTCACCCGACCGACTTTTCGTTCCCGAATTCGTCTGTGAGATTTGGCGTACGAGAGCCAGAGGAAGGGAGAAGATTCCTGACTAGAAGGACGAACAGAGCTAAAGTGTGAGCGACTGGACTTCAATAATTCTACCTACCGGACACGAATCATTCATCCTATAAACTTGGCTTGTGTGGAAGTGATGACGAAAACTACTGTGAATCGAGCGACAGTGAGAATAATATAAGTTTGTGAAACGAGAATCAATAAGGAAAAAACGAAACAACGACAGAACATAACTCAGTCTCGACAGATACTAATCCCCCTGAAAGGAAGGGTAACGTAATAACAGACACACACACACACACAGCGACAGACAGTGTGCTGAATACCAGGTTGATCCACACCAATCAGGAATCTGGAAAGAGCCGCGGATTTCCTGCCATTGGTCAGATCTTCGCACCGTCCAGCCAATCACAAGTTTTCTTGGAATCGCGTTTTCCTCTCAGCGGCGAGAGCTCTTGAGCGTAACATCTTATGGTAAGACTCGGTTATTAGATAACCCGGTTCTTCAGGTGGTTTGGGAATGGGAGAAACTTCTTACGTCACGTCAGTCTTTCTTCTCTCTTTCTTTCTTTCTTTCTTCTTTCTTTTTTACTTAGCTCTCCTCTCGCTTTGTTTGTTGCAGCTGTTGTTAGCGTTGACGTTATTTTTCCGCGAAGTGATTTTGTTTATTGTCACAAAAAATTCAGTGTGTGATTTAAGAGTTTCGGTTAATCAGGACTTTAAATGGCCACGCTCCTACTGACTGATCATAAATCAAGACAAATTCATGACGAAGAAATTAACATTATAGACTGGCTTAAAACGAAATGACTACTATGGAGTTCTCTCTCTCTCTCTCTCTCTCTCTCTCTCTCTCTCTCTCTCTCTCTCTCTCTCTCTCTCAACATTTGCAAGTATATCTTGGAATCCCTCCACACGAACACTTATAATATATTTTTAGATCATGTGGCTCTATAGCCTCATTGTCACCCATTGCCATTTTAATAGCGTAAACAATTTATCAGATCCTGCCCTTAAAATGACGCTGGTAAATTTTGCTCATTACGACCTGTCACGCTAGTTCAGTGAATACGTCAGTTTTATCTGAATTTAGAGCGACTATTGCTTTGTTCTCAAAATAAATAAATATATAAATAAAATAAAATAATAAAAAAACACGTACCATACCTTTTCCTTGATCGAATGTTTTTGGTGAGAAAATTCTGAGGGTGAGAAAAAGTCAAGCGAAATATACAGAGAAACTAAACGAAAGAGATTTTTTCACAGTAAGTTGATTTCTGACAATGTTTCTCGATCTTTGGGGGGTGGGGGGAGGGGGTGAATAATAACAACCGATTGGAAAACACGCGTAACGCTCTGTCATAATTAAGCAATTTTTTCGTTCTTAAGAGAGTTCGAGAAAACGTTATCATTACTTTAGATAGAAATAAACAAGTTATCCTTATCATCTTTGCGTTAGTAAAAGGAAAAATGAACAGTCTTAGTAAATACCCGTCCATTACATATACACATAACATATACTGATAAAATTAAGACCAACCCCACTCCCTCCGGCCACACACCCCGCCCAACTTTTTTTTTTTTTTTTTTTTTTTTTTTTTGCAAAGATTCTGACTTAGGAAAAACGCCACCACCCATCACACAGTACTACAAACATACGCACTTTTCACTATAAACTTTTGACCTAATATCCACACAAAAGTGACAATGAAAACCAAACCATTTTTCCGCTGGAAAATAAGAGATCGAAAATAAATACAAGCCACAACGAGAACCACTCTCCCGCGAAGCAATGTACAACAAATGACTCAGTCTAATTTTGATAATTAAACAAATAATGGCTGGTCACAAAATGGTTCATAATGAAACCGACCCTCTCGCCACAGGCAACGGGCATTTTTGACCAACATCGTTTCTTGACTACCAATCTTCCTTTGGCAAAATATGCACAAGTCTCTTTCTCTACATTACCAGCTACAGTTTCTGACGCATTGTGTGTGAAGTCATTACTGATTCTCTCTCTCCCTTTCTCTCTTTCTAAAACCCACTTCCCACCTTTTTACTTTTACTTTTCATCTCATTCACAGCGGATCTTCCGATGGAACTTTTCAGTGGATTCACTGTAATACACGATAATCAATTTGGACTACTTGTATGCTGCAATTGAAACCATTACGCGACAATGGCTAGTTTTAAGCGAGAGAGAGAGAGAGAGAGAGAGAGAGAGAGAGAGAGAGAGAGAGAGAGAACAGTTATTACCTGGTACGGCTGATCAATAATCATTAATGCACTGCGAATGATTCCATTATTAAACGGCAGATGTCCACAGATAGATACGTAACTGACATCACCAATAACAAATGTTTCTACGTACCCTTCGTCACTGATAATAGTCTATAAGGAGAGAGAGAGAGAGAGAGAGAGAGAGAGAGAGAGAGAGAGAGAGTAAGAATTATTTTTACTATGCTTAAAACTCAAAATTCTATGTAAAACTTCAAATTTCATACATGCAGAGAGAGAGAGAGAGAAGAGAGAGAGAGAGAGAGAGAGAGAGAGAGAGAATTATTCTTATTGTGATTAAAACTCAAAATTCTATGTAAAACTTTAAACTTCATACATCATGAGACTGCAGAGAGAGAGAGAGAGAGAGAGAGAGAGAGAGAGAGAGAGAGAGAGAGAGAGAGAGATTCTTACTGTTTAAAACTCAAAATTCTATACGAAACTTTAAACCTCATACATCCTGAGTATGTAAAACTTCAAACGTCCCGAGACAACAGAGAGAGAGAGAGAGAGAGAGAGAGAGAGAGAGAGAGAGAGAGAGAGAGAGAGGTCATCCACCGATGGGTATCCTGCAGGAAGCCAGACGTCCCCCAACCCTTTCTGCCCCGTCCTTCATGTCATGCCCTCCGTGTGTCAGCTAAATTGTCCCAAGGGCTTTTCCATTTCGCACTAAAGGCAGACGCCCTTCGCAAGCGTTTCCTCTTTCTCAGTTACTCGTTTATTTCTTATTTGAATTCCGGATATATCCGCTAATCAGCCTCTTCCGCTTGTTCGCCTTTTTGTGAGGGTAACCTTCTGCCATCTTTATCCCTTTTGCCGTCTGACTGATTCTTAAAGATTGCTGGGTTTAAATTGAGAGAGAGAGAGAGAGAGAGAGAGAGAGAGAGAGAGAGAGAGAGAGAGAGAGAGAGAGAGAGTTGCATCTTACTTCATAAAATTGTTATTTTCATTATTGTGTTTTGAAATATATTCTAGAATACACCAATCGAAAACTTAGCATAGGAAGAGATGAAGCATGAATCATTCATCTTATTGACACTCGCTGAATGACTGCCAAGGTGCGTTCATCTGAAAGAAATTCATTTCGCGTGACAATATTTTAAAAGGTAATCTCATTAAAACACAGGAAAAGCTCCGCCTGGCATGATAGCAGGTAGATAACTGTCGAAGCGTCCTTTATTTCACGGGTCATTTCACTCAACCTCCTTTCCCTTCTCTCTTGCAGGTGTGTTCATGGCGGGTAAGCAGTGAGCGTGGCCCGAGAATGCTGGGGTTGCTGTTGGCGTCTTGCATTTTGGGGCTTGCAGGACTCACCTGCGCCCAGCCTCCTCCCATCGACACCCTCGACGTCCTGCCGGAAGAAGGCCTGGACATCAGCCTCTCCAAACGGGATCTCGAGTTCAACCAGTATGTGCCTGGATACAGGCTGCGTGGAGAGCCCTCCTGCGAGGAGCTGAGAGCCATGTGGCGCCTGAGCAAGAGAGAGGCGCGGAGGGCCACCTCAACCAATCAGCTCCCCAGGTCCCGGCCCTACTCCTACGGGAGACTCATGGCGTTCGCCCCAGATCCTAGCGCAGGGCCCAAAGGCCCCGTTTACGGTCGCATCTGGAAGTATCCTCAGCCAAAATCCAGTTCTTCGATTCCCACCAAAGGAGCTTTCGAAAAGCTGAGAACGTTGATAGGACCCGGAGACCGACGAGGCTCCTACGACGCCCTTCGAAAAATGGCCGTCACATCGACGAAGGGAAGCTACGACAAACTGCAGCAAATGATCAACCGGGAGCGACAGGAGCAGCAGCAGCAGCAGCAGCAGCAACACCCGGTGGCCCTAGCGCTGCGCGCCGAAGAGAATTCATTCCAGGATACTTCTCAGCCGGGAAGGAGCTCCCAGTCGGCCTTCCGGTCAGGTTCACACTCCATGCGGAGGTCGCAGGCCCTCATGGAGCCCTCGGTGGAGATGTCTCCTCGCAGCATGAGAGGCTCCATGCATTTCTCACAACAGGGGTTCGTGGGCCCCCTGCTGCCGGCAGATTCCAGACCTCAAACATCCTTCAGTCCTTGGCAGCCTCCGGCACCTGACCCTGGGATGGTGAGTACGGATGCTGCTGTGGCTCCTTCAAAGATTCATTCTTTCCGTATTGACTTACTCCCTTTCATTTGCTATGCCTGTCAGTTTGCCATTGCATTTTCATCACTGGACGTCTATTCGTCCCTGAACTGATGCTCTTGATAAATAATTTCTATTCTATCTGTGTTATGATCATTCATATACCTGTCATATAGCCGGTCCATTTCGTTATCAACGTTTTGTGTACTATAAGTTCATATCATTGTTAATACTCATCTGTTGAACGCAAAAATATACATCATGGTGTCACTCAAGTACGCTTTCAAGTATCTTTCAGCATCTTACATACATGCGTTGCGACAATGTATGCAAAACACACACACACACACACACACACACACACACTTGTATAATTGTCATATACTTCTTTCACCTTAGTCCATGAGAATAATATATTGGCAAATTTGATATAACATGGTTTATCATACCGTTTACTGTTCTTACTTCGAATTGAAAATTGTTTGCCCAGTAACGTTCTCTTGATAATTTATGGAACTCAATTAGAACGACCCCAAAAAATAATTCACAGCAAAGAACACACACTCTCTCTCTCTCTCTCTCTCTCTTCTCTCTCTCATTCCTATCTCTCTAACACACTACTCTCTCTCTCTCTCTCTCTCTCTCTCCTCTCTCTCTCTCTCCTCCAAAAGTGCATAGGCTCTCTCTCTCTCTCTCTCTCTCTCTCTCTCTCTCTCTCTCTCTCTCTCTCCATGGTGTTATTGCCCTTAATGACCACTTATGGCTGTGACTGATGCTCTCAGCATCATTAGCCGCGTCGTTCATCCCCCGCCTTTTCTCTCTCGCCTCTTGACTGGGATGATCCGCAATTCTCTCCGATCTTGAAAGATATGATATAAATAAGTTTTGCGGTTTCCCGTGAGGTAGTCACCGCGTGAATGTGTGATTGTGCGTGTGTGTGTGTGTGCGTGTTTATGTGTGTTTGTGTTTGTGTGTGTGTGTTTAAATGCATTCAAACATGCCCATCGAAATACACACAGATAGACGACACGCATTGAT
>NC_087207.1:67252180-67257180 GCF_015104395.2 Macrobrachium nipponense
GGGATTGTGCCCTTCATGGAATATTGGTATTGGCCGACTCATCTATCCTGCATACCATTCCGAAGTGGATTTAGACCAGTGGTTCTCAATCGGGGGGGAGGGGGGAAGGTTGTTGTTGTGACCACAGATTGGCAAGGTCAAACTGCCTCTGGGGCCAAACACAACGCACTACTGAAAGGTCACACTGGGCTTTCTCTCCGCTAGCTTGTGTGTTTGTGTTAGTGTTTTGTTGCATAAGTATTTGGAATGCATCTTTTGACGCAGACAATTTGGGAAAAGGAGAAGGGTAGGGAAATGACTTTCTGACATATGGTGAAATGAAAATAAAATGGTGGAGAACCACTGTTCTAAACGGTGAGGTGCTGGAAGCGGCAGAAGTTACACACACAGCAGAAAAATAAATAAATGAATGGATGGGCGCAGCCTTTTATATCAGATTAACGCAACTTGTGTTACGTGAATCTGATATTCGGTTACGAATAAGATGCACCTTCCAGAGCTATGTTCAACTGGAAACTAAGGAGCTTCTAAGAAAAATAAACTGCATTCCAGTACAAAATAATTTGACTTAATCTGTTTGTCAGAAATATTGGCTGCATCTCCCCTCAGAGGATCACGTGTCATTGCAGAGGCCGATGGAACAGGAAATCCAATTATTTTATCCACTCAGACGTCGAGAAACTAAGAAAATGATGGGGGAACATTGAAAGAGCAGGTATTATCCCCGAAGAAGGCTCCTGGAAGGGTGAAAGATTGCAAGGCTGGAAAATGGAATGACAATTTTTACCAAAAGAGATCTGGAATTTGGCCACTGCCCACGTTTTTCCGGATTTCTATCGCGTTTTCAGTCTGGAAAGAAATAGGCTTATCTTTTCCTTTACAGTTACAATTACACTGGTATTAACCAATGGAGTAAACGGTCGTTTAAGGTCTGGATGTAATTCCATTTTCCAGGCTTCCAATCTTTCGTCATAGGTAAAATAGAAGTTTTTTCACTTCGGAAGAATTCCTTGTATAAATAGATCTATCTCTTAACAGAGCACAAGAATTCCTCGTATAAATAGAATCTATCTCTTAACAGAGGACAAGATGTTAAAATGACAAAATGTAAAAAGAAATTGACTTTTTATCTACCCGTAAAAGATTAATATAACCAAAGACTTATCTCTTAACAGAGCACGATTGAAAATAAAAATTGCGCCGATAAAGAGAGAGAGAGAGAGAAGAGAGAGAGAGAGAGAGAGAGAGAGAGAGAGAGAGCCAGGTCAAGAAGAATCGTATAAAAAAAGTAACGTTTTTCACTACTAAAAATACTTAAGTAAAAAAAGTCTTACCAACAGTCAGCGCCGACTCGGAAAACTTTGTATATGGGATTGAATTTTTTTTTTTTTTTTTTTGTTTTTTTTTTTTTTTTTTTTGGGGGGGGGGGTGATTTACCGAGCATTATATATAGATCCCCCGCCCCGCCCTACACACACACACACACACACACAGAGAGAGAGAGAGAGAGAGAGAGAGAGAGAGAGAGAGAGAGAGAGAGGTGCCGTATATCCCCGAAATAGTTTATAAATCAGAGACGAAAAGTGTATAAGTGCAGCTGTGGCGAAGAGTGCTCATTAGGAGGAGGAGGAGGAGGAGGAGGAGGGGGGTAGTGAGAAGGAAAACCTCCCACTCACTGGAAAGAAAGAGAAGAAATAAACTGAAATTAAAAAACGAGATATATACGACTTGAGTGAACGGGGAATGGGGGGGGGGGGGTGTTAAAGAAAACTGGAGGGAGGGAGGGAGGGAGGGAGGGGGCAGGATTTCAAGATACCCACGCAATGGCAAGGCAATGAAAAAAATACAAATATTACGAAATAAGTAACATTAATAAATTTGCGATTTATTTTAGATTTTACTTACCAAACGGTAAATTCGGATAGATAGATAAACGGATAGATAGATGGATAGATTATATAGGATTTGGACGAAAGGCCAAGCGCTGGGACCTTCGAAGTTATTCAGTGCTGAAAGGAAACTTAACAGTAGAGTGGTTTGAGAAAGATGTAACAGGATGAAAACCACCTCGCAGTTGCCCAAAGATTCAATGGACAGGAGAGGGTGTAAAGTAAGATGGACGAAAAAGAACATGAACGGAGGTACAGTAAAAGGAATGAAGGAGGAGAACACAACTGGAGTGACAGGAAGACATTAGAGAATGAGAGCCAAGAAGCTGAAAAATACAGAAAAAATAATTTATTTTTAAAGTCCAAAACATTTTGAAATCGATTTCCGAGATAAAAATTATTCGTAAAGATCCTTTATTGGAAGTAGAAAACTATCTCACTGTGCACCGAATAAAACAACCTTGAAAAAGCTGCTTCGAACATTATTGCCGAAAGAACAACAATATAGAGAGAATGAGAGAAAAGAATATTAGAAGTCAGTATATATACTTAATTTCACCCTTTCTCTATCTATCGCCATTCCATTGGGAATGTGTGCGTTGTATTTTCTTTTCAGAACCGAATGAAAGATGAGAGAAATAACCTCGATGTATAATTGCTTGAAAAATAAATGATTTTTTACAGGTATATTAATGTGCAGCAAGACAGAAAACACTAATGCAAACAATGAAGTCTTTAATAGCTCTTCGTGTTGTTGCAAATGAATGTTTAATCTTTCAGATTTGAAAAGAAACGCGTAATAATGATCTACGCACCAGAGAAAATTTCTATTATTTTTTAGGGGGGCATGATAACGTTAATGACAGTTAATGAGGTCGCCTACGTCAATATTTTGCATTACTCACTAATACCCTCATGATGCGGGCTATTCTTCTCATTCGCATCATGAGGGTCATGACAGTGCAGGTAATACTAAAAAAAAATACGAATTACATTGACGGCTGCGTTTGTTAATCCCATAATTGGTCACCTCCAATTCTGATATCAACAGCAACAAGATGAAGAAACAACAATCATTTTTACGAATTCAGTGATACATATCCATAGGACTAATAATTATAATAGCAATAATTCAAAATGTATTCTTCGCAATCATAATGCGTATTATTGGTCTGGTTCGTAGGATAAAGATTTAATACCCACGTACAAATGTGTCAAAAAAAAAAAAAAAATTTTTCATTCAGTCAAAATTATTTAGTAATCAGTGTACATGTTCTTTCTCTTTCTAATAGGACACACACATATACATAGTACATACACAGATACAAGTACATACATATATATGTATGTGTGTGCATTGTATATATAAATATATATATATATATATATATATATATATATATATAGAGAGAGAGAGGAGAGAGAGAGAGAGAGAGAGAGAGAGAGACGAGAGAGAGAGAGAGAGGATATTACCTTTCCTTTTTCGGAAGTAGCCATGTGGATGATTTTAAGAGTCCTACACCTTGTCCCAGGCTTATACAAATGGGTTACCAGTCCAAATACTAACCACACTCAACATTCTCCAATTATGAAGACCGAACGACCAGCGGTATAGCGAACTCGTGTGTGTGTGTGTGTGTGTATTTAAGTATGCCACGCATGTTTATTTATAAACTCACAAAAAAACACTTCTAAAAGCCTTCAATTTTCCATTTTTCAGTGTAGGGATCAGAGTAAAAGAGATAAAATGTGACACCACTCTCTCTCTCTCTCTCTCTCTCTCTCTCTCTCTTGTTTGTTTGGCCAAAGAAGGTTGTTTGAAGAGTACACAGTGGCCGCCCTGATAGCAAAAGGCTTACGGCAGATTGACCTTTTTTTCAGATACACACACATACTCTCTCACCTTCGGCACCCCACCCCACCACAACCTCCTCTCTCTCTCTCTCTCTCTCTCTCTCTCTCTCTCTCTCTCTCTCTCTCTCTCTCTCTCTAACATGTTTCGCCTCCTCTTACTGTATTCCACCGTTTATTAACTCTCTCTCTCTCTCTCTCTCTCAATATAATATAAATATATATTAAATATATATATATATATATATATATATATATATATATATATCTATATATAAAATCATCAATAAAGGGAAGAGGACACACATATGTACAGGCTGTCTTTATTGCGACGTTTCGTAACTATCCAAAATTAAAATAAAATTCCTAGTAAAATTGTAAAAACAAACTTAAAATTAAAAATTCAGAAATGCAACAGCCCTGATGATGTAATTAATTGTATAATTACGAAACGTCGCAATAAAGACAGCCTGTACATCTGTGTGTGTCCTCTTCCCTTTATTGATGATTATAATATGGTGACTCCTGACTCCTTACACTAAACATAAAATATATATCTATCTATATTAGATATATATAGATATATATATTATATATATATATACATATCTATATACATATAATTATATATATATACCATATATATATATATACTATATATATATATATCATATATATATATACTCTATATTTATTTTAAACTACACATGTCCTCACTTCATATTATTATATATATAAATAAAATAACTATAATATATATATATATATATATATATATATATATACATATAATTACTTTATAAATTTCCCTCACTCATCTTTTTACATTACGTTCTCAAATTATACATCTACGGGTCCCTCTCTCTCTCTCTCTCTCTCTCTCTCTCTCCTCTCTCTCTCTCTCTCTCCATGCATCTTTTCCTCATCTGCTCCCCCTCTCGACCATTTACTAGAAACGGAGATAAACAAGTCGAAGTCAGAGTCGCACTCGGACGATCGAACGATTCGTCCCGAATTCCTGTATCGCATATTCGGCCGATGAGGAAAAAGGAAATAATAATAATAATAAAAAAAATCAGTAATAAAATCTAGGCATCTATCTACCATCATCCTACCCTTTCTCTCACCCCCTCCCCCTACCCTACCTTCCCTCCTACCCTCCTCCTCTACCCATAATCTTTAGTCGTTCTTTTTGATGCACAACAGATATTAAAGAACCAATTACACAGCCAATTACGAGAGGGAAGTCGACTCTAATTG